>NC_056606.1:9290486-9592569 GCF_018340385.1 Cyprinus carpio | reverse complement strand
TAGCATATACAAAGCTGTTGTTTGTAGAGAGTTTGTAGACGGTTGTATAGTTCCACCATCCATTGTTTTCTTACTCTCTGTGTGTTTAGGTGCCAAATTATCATAATTTCTCATATTAGGTGAGCTCTGGTGTTACTAGATGTTCTGATGGGTGACTTATTTCTAGCCATCACATTGCAAAATTTTACAGCACAAAAGCAAACCTAACTGAAAGCACTTAAACTCTCTGTGATTAATGAATTACTTTGGTTTCAAAGTCTGAATGAAGTACAGAGTTTATCACAAGTTTACACTCTGTTTAACTGAGCTGTGTCAAATGGACCGAATCATTTTCAAAACATTCAATGAAGTCATTTCAAGAATTGACAATCTTTTGCCAGATTTGCTAAAGTATGTGCCGAATGCTGAAGTGATGCTTTCTATTGGCTGTTGCTTCTTTTTTTACCCACAATTCCTTTGTGCTATCTTATGCAATATTTCAGCTCAGAATAACCAACTGCCAAATGAAACCGCTATCCATGTGCCAAACATAACTAGGTTGTGTGGAGAAGTCGAGCCTGTAAATTGTCATGTTGTTGTTTCAAGAGCGTGTTGGTGTTCTTTACAGTACTCACTGACCTGTGTATATTTTTATGAGAAGATGTTCTTTTATTGTGTTATTAATGTTTGTAAAGTGGAAGAGAAAGAGAGAGTTGCACAGAAATCCCGTTGACTAATATATATTTTGTGCATAAATGCATTCCCTGAATAAAATAAAAAATCGCTTGATGACACTGGTTTTGAATTTCATATAAATATTGGTTAAGATTCCATTTGTTAAGATCTGTTAACTACATGAACTATATGACAATAAAAATATTTCTAAAGCATTTATTCATTTAATTTCAACATGATGAACAAGTGAACAAGATGAACATGAACTAACAATTTAAAGTTATTTTTAGTGCTGTAAAATCAATTAAATGCGATTAATCATCCAAAATGAAAGCTGTGTACTGTGTATTTATATGTATATATAAATACATGCACGTGCATGTATATATTTAAGAAATATTTACATGTATGTGTGTGTATATATATATATATATATATATATATATATATATATATATATATATATATATATATATATATATATATATATATATATATACAGTAGTCAACATTTGAAGTGGATCAAAGAACCAAGTTATCCTAAAAAGAAGGTTGTAGATGTGTTAATAGTGTATTAATGTTAAATAATCAAACATCAAAATTGCAATAATATTAAAAGATTAAAGAAACAATAATAATATCATTATACAGAAACAAACATCATCTGTGGCAGTAATAGTATCAGTTTACAGAAATGATTCTCATGTTGTGAGTGTGTTTCATACAGTAGCTAATCTCTTCTTAAGAGGGATATCTAGTGACAGGATAGACTGGATATTAATATGTGCACTCAGAGAGATTGTCCTTATGTTGAAGACAGATATACTGCAGTGAATTCAATCCAAACAGTGTTGTGCTGCAAATACACAAAATATGAAAATATACTGTACACAGATAAAAAGATTTTTCTGTGCATTCTGTGGCCTTCTGGTAAGTATAATTGATTTGCATAAGTCTTGCACTAAATTTAAAAAGGAAATCTGCATCCAAACTATATTGAAATATCCAGATCATAGATCATTTCCCGTTTTTACAGGTGCAACCCCCTTCATCCTGTTTGCTGTTGCTTGCGCAGATGCGTAGTGTGTGTTAAGCCGGTGTAATTCTCATGTGATGGATGCTCACTGTGGGATTATGGAGAGGCGCTGAGGTGTTTTGTAGTTAAGACTTCCACACTGTCCCAGCACTTTTCTAATACAACCTCCTCAACATGAAGACTGTCCTTGCCACACTGGTCCTGTTCGCCGCTGTGCTACACAGTGAGTATCTCTATAGTACCAAATAGATCCAAATACACATTATCAAAATAGTTTTACATCACTTTATGGTTATTAATGTAATTCTGCTGTTACTGTAAGTCTTAATACTCCTGTATACTCCTTAATACTAACTCCTGAGATTTTACAAAAATACTTACAGTAATGGGTCATAGTTTATTTGGTAAAACTTTATTTTAAGGTGTCCTTGTTACTCATTACATGTACTTAATATTATCATAACAATTAATTATGCATAATTCCATGCAAGTAGCCAAACCCTAATCCTAACCTTAACCATATAGTAAGTACATGTTGTTAATTAACTTAAACGTATAATTACACTTTAATTAACAAGGACCCCTTACAATAAAGTGTAACCTTTTATTTTAAGGTGTCCTTGTTACAGTGTAATTATACAATCAAGTACTGAGACATTTTAATTAAATTAACAACATGTACCTTTTTTGGGTTACTGGATGTAACTATGCATAATTTAAAGTTATTAATATAATAAGTACATGTAACACTGTAAAATAAAGTGTTATCAATAATGGTAACATATTAATCAAATATTAAGTTTTTGTCACACATGATAAATCTGAGCAGGCTATACATTTTTACAAAAAAGTTACTACTGTTGTTGTTTTTTATAATAAAGACGTATTAAATATGTAAATAAAATCTCATTTTATATACATTTTGCAACTCAGCAACAATAATTCTTATACAGTAGTAAGAGCGGATAGCAAAACATAAATAATTAGATTTTCCTACTGTCCTTGCAAAACGATTAATAGCATCTGTATCAAGTTTGAAGTGGTTTAATCTCACATCAGCTGTGTTGTCTTGTCCGATGTGTAGGTGAGGGGTTGAAGTGTTACAGCTGTGTAGCAAATAACGCGGACGAGTGTTTCCAGCAGGGCTCGACTGTGTGTCCTGCTCATTCAGATGCCTGCTCTACCATCACAGGACCCAGTGAGTACATGCACACACATACAGTGATACATACTGCAGTTCACATGTTGAACACTTGGGGGGGACATCACTCCTGACCAGGGGCCAGCTGCATAAACTTAGCCACCATGTTAAGACTGTGTCTTAAGAACTAGTTTGACCAACTAGCAGTTGCCAATGTATGTGTGTATATCTTGTGTTTCAGTTTAATACAGTAAGTGAGACTGGGGCTAGTTGTCACATGTTTTACTCCAGTTTATTCCAGAGTGTTTATTTATTTATTTATTTATTTTTTTGTCATTTCTGTAGGCCTATAGACACACACCTTAAAGACTTGGTTGCAGATAAAGCTAACCGCTATTGCAGAATATTGGTTGTGACGCAAATCCGCGATACAATATACAAAGTAAGTTAGGCTAATTGTAAAAATTGAACCTGCCATAAAACAGTAAAGATTAATGGCAGGCTTAGTCAAATTTAAACATTAAAGAAAGTTTTAAAAATAACAATTTTAAACTCATATAGTTGCTGGGAATCAGCGATTAAACAAAGAATTCACTGAAGTGTAATAAACGTACAGATTATCAAAACGTAGGCCTACAGGTTTGACTAATAAACATTAGCTATAATAAATAATAGTAAATGTTATAGTTGCAGCATAGACACATTTCTGTTTTGTATTTAATAATGCAATTCTATCATGTAAGACACATCACAATTTACATAAACCTGATATTCCCATATTAAAAAAAACAACATTTTTACAAGGCCTATTTTACTGCTCCGGGTGTGTGTTCACAGTGTGTGTGTGTGTTCACTGCTCTGTGTGTGTGCACTTCGGATGGGTTAAATGCAGAGCACTAATAAACAATATTAGCCACAAAACATCCATGAATTTCACACAACAACACTACCAAAAATATAACATGGTTACATATAGTTAAACCATGGTAGCCACAAATTAGCCATGGTTTTGCTACACTAACCATAGTTTATCCATGATATTTTTTGTAAAACTGGGGTTATACAATTGGTAGACAATACGTTAAAAAAAAAATAAAATAAATAAAATAAAATAAAACATGGTCACTTTTACTATGATAAAACCATAGTTATTTTTCATAAAGGTTTACCGTATGAATAGTATGGCTGTATATGAAAATTTCATTCGGAAGACTGGATTTATAAAAATTATGCTGATTTAAGACTGATTAAACCACTGCTCAGAAAACAAACAATTATGCATTTTGTCTTCTGACTCAACTTGCAGTTAATGAGACACAACTCTTGTGACAACTAGCCCTGCTCATCACTAGTGCATAATACTGCTTCTGCTGGGTTACACACGCTCAACCAAACGTGCAAACCAAACGTGGATTATTTGACGCATCCCTCAGCAATATTTGGCCCGAGCAGATGTTTCTGTAAGTGTTGATTTGTAATGCCCCTCTAAATCCACCATGTGTTTTCCTCACCACAGACTCTGTGATGAAGTCATGCGCTTACAAGTCCTTCTGTGACAAGTCTCACAGGAGCAATGGGGAGATGAAGCTGGAATGCTGCTTCAGTGACGACTGTAACGGCCCTCACCGGTCCCACAGCCATGGGGAGCACCACAACACCGCCATGAGCCTGAGCTCCAGCCCCGTCCTGCTGCTGGGGGTCCTGCTGCTTAGACTGGCTCTCAGTTCCCTGTAAACCTGAACACAGAGTCCCTCAGTCATACATGGAACATAAATACATAAATAAATGATGGAGTACAAGTGTTAATGTAACAGATAGATGAGCTTTTGTCTCTTGGGCGGCAGGATAATCTGTGTGTTTTTGCTGTTACACATAAAGGGGTTAAATAAACACTGCTTAGATTTGCTGTTCATCTCTTTTATTTTCTGTTGTATGTGAGCTCAAATGAGCATCTGCTAAACTAATGAATAAATAAATGACCAAAATGTTGATGGTCTGTCTGATTCGACTTGACTTAGGCTGTAATCTGTTCAGCTATCTGCACCTCTGAATGTCTGTTTCCAGTAACCATGCATCCGCACGCGGGGCCACAGGGCATCCCTAGCATGACGTCAGTCATGTGCAGCAGTCTGTAACTTTCATCATGCGCTAGTGATGGCTGGTTTCAGATTGCAGTGCTGGTGGGAGGCGGTGAAACGCGTTTAAAAGTGTTGCAGGACACAGAGAGAATCAGCGCTGCTGCATCCAGCTGCGGGTGTAACTTGGAAGAAACTGACAAGTTACTTCACAGGAACAACGTCTTATGAAATAATATTATGCTAATAATAATAAAACATACTATTATATATAGTATTTAATCATTTATTTTTAAATCGAATTGTGTTTAAAACGCTAATATAGCCTACTGAATAAATGTCTTGGAATGCTGACATCCGAGTTGGTCTTTTGGGTGTCTTTAATAAAGTGCATGTGATATTTAACATAAACCGCTGTAAATATGTTAACGTTAGGCTACCTATTGAAAAAAATATTTTTAAAAGGTAACTGTTACTGTCGTGTCCGTACAAATGCACTCGTTGTATTTATTGGTTTTGAAATACTTTGTAGAAAAAAAGGTAGTTTATGATTCAGGTGATGTCTAGTGGTGTAACCACTTATACTAATGTATTACAAGTTACATTAACGTATCACAAAATGTATTGTGCCTTAAATACACGTGACTGTGCAAAACATAACTTGTGCACACATACATATTGAAGAATACAGTTTGGAATTACAATTATACTGTATTAACTAGCCAAAATTTAATTTGGTGACAGTTACCACCTAGCTACATTTTAGACAAATGATTTTTAATGCATCACATATCATCATTATCATTGTATACTATTATGAATATGTGAGTCAGTTTTTGTGATTTACTGTTTTCTACATAAAATCATCTTTCATAAGGTAAAGAACATTCTGTGAAAATGTAACCTTGATATCTTTATCTTTGATAAATTAATGGTTGAAATCAAACTTCGATGCTTGTTAGCACATCATTTGATTTTGAGACTTGAGGGTCATATATATGCAAACATATCTGTCTCTGAATAACATAATTGCATCAAATAAGACAATTGATCTTTAATGAATGAATGAGAAAACAGTCATACACACAGGAAGTAAATCTAAGGAAGTTTTCAAACTACCAAATTAGATGAAGCGTTCTCTGCAGCACTGAGCTTGCAGTTTTGGGACAGTGATTATGACATCATGTTGAAGTCTCATTAATTTAATGCAGTGACTCACTGACAAGGCAGCTTTTAGTGATTAGTTTGGGAACAGAATCCCTTAGAGAAAGGGATTTTCTCAGTCAGGAAATGGGATAGTCTATTACCTATGAGTACCTGGAGGAGTGTCCTGAACATTAATTCAGCATCTAATCTTAACATCATGATGTGCAGATAACATCTTAGTTGCCCCACATGAGTATGCATGTGAATAAAACCATGCATCTTAACTGTTTGTGAAAATGTCCACTTTGTGGTTTTGGCAGTTAGATGTGTATGAATACCGGGGGTTGTTTCTATAAACTCCAACATCCTGGAAACCATTTGGCTGCCATTCATTGATAGTTCTTGTGAGCTCTGTTTTTTTTTTTTTTTTTGCAGAATTAATAGATAGATGTTTTTAATGGAGTAGACATACATGCCTTTGAGAGCCTTTTAATGTCAGTATCATCAGTGTCAATAATTGTAGGTCTTGTTCCTACAAAACCCCTCTAATTGACAGTCTGGCATAAGTGATGGAAAAAGTAAACACCCCAGTCATCTGTCTGCTATAGCCTCAGGATTTGAGAAATGGTGGGGGCAGTACTGACATGGTGTTGTTTAATGCTCTCGCAGGTGAAAGTTTAGCCATGGCGTTCCCTTCTGCATTGTGCATCTTGAGTCTCTTGGCTTTGGTTCAAGCCCAATCTGAATCGCAGCACCCCAAGATTCAACTCCGTCTAGCGGGTAATAAACGCAAGCATTACGAGGGTCGTCTGGAGGTCTTCTACAACAACGAATGGGGGACTATCTGTGATGATGACTTCTCAATCTTAGCTGCTCAGGTTGCATGCAGGGAGCTTGGCTTCCTGGGTGCTGTGTCTTGGTCCCCATCTGCAAAATTTGGACAAGGAGAAGGTAGGCAAGAATTCTGATTGTGTATTATAAGCTTCTGTTCTATTGAGAGAGCCACTATGTGCATATATTCTTGGAATTTAATCCATCATGTTTTAGTCATTAGCGGTAATTGATACCAAACAGACATCCAAAAAAGTATGGAAATAAAATTCAAAGTCAAGAGCAGACATAATCTCATCTCTCTGTCTATTTACCATAGAAACATGATGATTTGTCTCAATAAATCTGTCCAAAGATTGTGTAAATCAGTGGGTGGTTATGATTGAGCCCTATGGGAAGAGTAAACATTGGTCTTGACTCTTATTCCACTTTCCACAGAGTAAGTAAAATCATAAGCAGCATGTAATGCATAGTGAAGGGAAATTCTAAAAGGGTTCATATTTGATAACTTTATATTGAATCAAAGAAAGTTAACAAAATCTAGCCAGACAAGAGTGGTTTAAGCTGGTTTACCAAGGCATTTTGCTGGAAGCAGGAATAAATCACCCAAATAAGAAACTTCTGTCTTCATTCACTTCAAAGATCCATGACATCTTTGAGAATTTTTTTCAAGACTGGGAATTTTAAGCTTCAAAAGGCATCATAAAAGTGTATTTTTTTCAGTCAGTCAGTGAGTTGATCTTGAGAACCCAATCAATCCATTTCATCAGCATAGTCACTGAAAAGATTAAAAGAACAATTCATTCGTGAGAGGCAGATGTCGAGATTTTAAGTGAACTTTTGAATTATTTCAGTTTGACTTTCAGTCTAACATTCAGAACACTTGGAGCATAGCACAAGTTGTGAGATCATTTTAATGATTCTTTTATCGTGCTTATTAAAAAAAAATCTTCAAAAACTCACCATCATACAGGTATTGAAATAGATAAGGTAGAGTTACAGAGTAAATTTTAAGAGTTGAACTGTTGATTTAAGGGAATTAAGTAGGTAGTGACACCAACACTGCATCCAAAGCACAACATCTGCTGGTGATTGACAAAACCAACAATTGCTCTTTATTCCACAGGACGCATTTGGCTGGATAACGTCCATTGCACAGGAAGAGAGAAATCTTTAGCCGAATGCCCCTCAAATGGCTTTGGGGTGTCAGACTGCCGCCACAGTGAGGATGTTGGGGTGATTTGCAATCAGAAGCGCATCCCTGGCCACAGGTTCATCAATACCATGAACAACAATGTTGAGGTACATCAACTCTAGGATCACGTAATCATGTTCGTTTATTAACCTAACTGAAGTTGACAGTGCTTAGTCACTTGAGATTTACTGAAATGCAGTGCAGATGTGAGTTCAGAGCTGGTAAACCAAGCCTAAGGCTCTGCTGGAGGTAATTAGGATTAAGAAAGACCAGATATGCCTTTGAAAAGCCTTTTTAGAAGTTGCAACAATATGCTCCAAAAACCACACTGTATCATCAAAACCAGTGTTTTCCGTCAGAAGAGCCAAGAATCCTACCCAGAAAAGCATTATATCTTAGGCAAATGACCACATATCTTTGTCATATCCGGAAATTCAGTTCTGAGTGGCGGTTCTGCTTTCTTTCTTGCTAATTGGTGATCATTCCCGGTCACTTTATCTCATGGATGAAAGGAAGTGAAGGTCTGTTACCACAGGTCACACATTCCTCTCCAAAGTCTGCTGCTCTAGAATAGTTTATTAGTGTTCAATTCTCCTTTTATGATGCTCCAGCTGTCCACACACCCCATGTGCTTTGATGCAAAGGTCTGTGCCAGAAGAAACCGATATTTGTATATTTGCCATGTTACTATGGCAACCAAGGTAAGCTGGTTTAAAGAAAAGACGGACCTTTGAGAGCAATCAGAGAGCCCATGGTGTGCTTTTCCATTTCCACGACCCCAAGATTTAATGATTTCACCACACTTTGCGTCTCTTCCCTCGAGACTTTTCCGCGCTCCTCTGATGCCTTCTTTGGGAACTGCTGACTAATGGAAGGAATGATTTCAAAACAGAATCCCACCCGTTAAACGTGAATTCTTTAATTGTGAGTAGCAGAAAGACTGTTGGTTAATAGATTTGAATGAGAGACAGTGTTTCTCTGGCCTGGTATGAAAAATACCAGGCGTCAGGTTCAACTTCCTATGATGTCATCGTTCAGGCGACAAGTCTGTGAATGAATGTGAGAAGTTGTTAGCTATTGGTAGGTGTAATCGTGACTTTTCCCTGCATCACATACCAGAAGTCTGAGACACAGACGCTCCTCTGTGAAGCTCGTATGAGTGAATTCTCAAACACCAGGGTGAACTAAACTGAGACAGACACCCAGATTCCTCAGGTTTCCGTCCAGCGCCAATGTTTCTATAAGCAAGAGTCCATCTTTTTGTGTATTTTTTCTCATCAATGGACAATTTGATGTCATAAATAACAAAGGGTAGCAGAAACTGGCTGCTAAATTCTTAATGCATCACAAGCGGTGGATTACAAAATGCTTCCACAAATTATCCTTTGCCAAAACTGGAAAACACTTTTTATTTAATGTTGTATACATATAAACAACACAGTTTAATGTCTGATTGCCTGCTTTCATTTACCTTTCCTGGGTGTCAATACAGCTAGCCAGTGTGTGCTCCACCCAGCAAACATTACCTCTTAAAGACCTTCTTCAAAGATGTAGGAGAAAATGACAGATGATTTTCCTGTGGTTTTGCCACTATGATCATATTAGCTTATTATTGATATGTAAAGAAACACTACATTACCCTGAAAACATTAACATTTAGTGTTAGCGTTAGTGTTATTTCAGAGCCCATAAATGCAGGGCAGCTACTTGATTAGCTGGGTTTAATGGCTTGTGAAACAGTTTAGACTAGTCATTCAGAGACTGTAGTTGGATGACCTCTAGCAAAAGCACAAAATGCTTGTTTTAATGAATATCTGTTTCCAAGAGAGCCTTTGGCCGCATTTAGGTGCAGATAGATTCGTGATTTTTCACAGAAGCAGAGATATTTTCACATTCGCATTCACATTTTTGTGTTAATGAAGACATTGGCTAAAATACTTCCCTAAACAACCTAGCAACCATTCAGAACCGTGTTGAAAACGCCAAGCAACATGCTAACAGTCACAGTAGCATTGTAACATCACCACCATTTTTTTTTAGCAGAAACTCCTAGTGCTATCCTTTCTGTTTGAATGATCAAATATTTAACTGTTTATATTGCTTTCCTTTTCACAGTTTTCCCACTATATTATCTGCCTCCGAAACATAAACAGTTTATATACTTATAACTGACCACACACAGCTGGACACAAATGTAGTGTCTAAACTAATAAGATAGGCAAAAGACAGGCTCTCAGAACAGAGAGCAGAGGTAAATGAATGAGTGAATTGTTTGTTTTGTATTCTTGTAAACATTCAGTGGAACAGAAGAACAGCTTATCATATAATCAAATGAATCACCACCACATACAATCTGCCACCACACATGGAAACAATCAGAGGTTCACAGAGTGGTAACCAAAGGTTCAGAGCATGCAAACTCTTGGCTTGGTTTGAGTTCATGAAAATGCTGTAAGTAATCAGCTAATGATTATATATCTTATTTACATGTTTGCCTACAGCAGATGTTTCCTACCAACACAACTTCATATTCTTGGTATATACAGGATGTGCAGATGAGAATATGCAACTTGCTAAGATACACTATGACCTGACATGACATTCAGCAGATGTTTAGAAGTCCTCAGGACTGAACTTTAGAACATTGTACGGTCATGTTCATGAGGGGAAAATACAGGACCTAAAGTAGATTAAATACTTATAATAGGGATGTTCATTTCAGTTATTTTTCCTAATCGACAACCGATAATTAACTGTTAACCAACAAGAGTATTTTAAATTTGAATTGTATTAAATTAGAAAGCATAAGTGTCTGTGACCCATTAAAAATACTAACATTTGTTTCCCGGGAATTAATTTTACATGCACAAAAAGCAGAAAACAACAGAATATGAGTATTCACATGGTTATCATATCACATCACGCACCTGCAGCGCTTCTGTGAGTGGAGAAAAACATTATAAAGCTGGGCTATATATAGGCCTATATATATATATATGACGAATAAATAAGCCTATACGAGAAATATATTTTTACTTAAATAATAAATTAAGAAAATGGACGAAAAACTGTGCAACAAGTATGAAGAGTTTCGGTTCATTTTTGAGATGCGCAAAAGGAAACCAGACGGCAGAAAGCGGCATCCTATTTTTCTTTAGGGTTATATTACAAAAGCACAAAGGTTTGTTTTAATTGTGAATGTACAAACCTTTTACAATTCCGATTATCTTTATGACTAAAAGGAGTAGTTGCTTCCACTGTTAGAAGGAAAAATGTCAAGTGATTGCACTGGCACCACATGCACACACACAGTTAAGCTTTGCTACCTTGGCAATGCAAGCCTGTTCATTATCATAACAAAATACAGTTAGTAAAACATATGGGAAAAAAAAATTCACTGCTCAGTTTAAATATGTAGTAAAATCTGTGCTGTTAAGTGTTATCACCGTACCGTCGTAATGTTATGCAAAACATTTTGTATTACTTGGATATTGGAATGCGAGTGAAGTACATAATAAATAATTATTTGGCATTCAAATACATCGCGAATACAGAAACATTTGATTTTGTGTCGAATGAGAGACCCACTGTTGGTAACAGTTTCGTTTTAGCCTACATGAATTCGTTTTGGCTTGTCGTTTATATTGCTATAGCTTCTTATATTTTTTATTCTTTTTCTTTTCTAAATACTGTTAATTGAAAAGATTTGTTGTGGAGTGAGGGGAACTAAAATAGCTTAGCTATGTTTGTATTGTTTATTATAATGTTTGTAAACATTTAGGGTCAGCATTGAGCCTATTTCCGAATTTAATAATAAAATGCGACTTATACGCGACTTGTTTTTTTTCTCTCTCTCTAAAAAAAACATAATTTGTTTATATGTGTAGCATATTTTAACCATGCAGCAAACCTTTTTAAATATTTTGATAAATTACTGAAAATAAATAAATAAATGACTTTTTAAACCGTTTAACTGATTGTATTAATCGGTCAAAATTCTTAACGGTCGGTTAACGGTTAACCGGTTAAAATGAACATCCCTAGCTTATAATGATTTGTATTCTGCTTGTCATGGTTATTGATTGGAATATATATTCACCTTCAGCCAAAGTATGTTGGTCTCAACAGAACGCACCAGTAGTGAACCTACAAGCTAAATGTAGCCTAAAGAGGGCAAAGGTCAGGACTTTCCACCAGGCATAGAGGTGTTGGCTTTCTTTCACATTCCATTTGCAACTAGGAAACGGGACAGGAACGGAAACCAGCCTTTTGGGAAGAATCTCCAGGGTTGAACATAAATATGCCCAGAGATGTTCTGTGGAATGAGAGCTCAGGGGTCACGTTAAGCTTAAGCGTTTCCTTGGAACCGACTTGTTCATGGGACCCTTCTGACCCTTTACTACTGTTGAGTTCACCATTCATTCTGTCATGCTTTGTTTCTTGTCCTCCCTCTTTATGTCCTTCATGCACACAGAGTTGTAAGTGGTACCCTGACACAAAGATGACCCTGAAGACAAAATCTTGTCTAAAAATGGCATTCCTCTCAGACAGTTGTAGACAGGCTGGCTTTGGCGTGGTGGTGTGAATATGAAATTGTGTTTGAGAGTGATGACACATCGAGCTGAAGAAACTTCCTGCTTTTTGGAGGGTGGGAAACTGGGAATGATAGTTTGTACATATGTTCAGCTTTGTTACGGTGGAGAGAATCCAGATGTTTTCCATTTTGCCTCTTTCTTGGAGATTACTTCAGCAAGAATCAATATACCAGCTGGATCCATCCACCCCTCACATTTTCCTCCTTTATCGTTTACTTCCTCAAAAAGTGCCTAAAATTCCCTCAAAACCACAAACCTGCACAATCAACAAGTGTTTTCACTCTGAGTCCCTGGAACAGGCACGTGGAGGACCAACGTGAAACACGAGGCAGGAAATGAAAAACAGAGGAGATTTTGACTGCGCGACTGTACCAGACACCGTCACCTCTCCCTCGACCACATCGAGAAGCCCTAAGGAGGAACATTAACGGCATGTAAATATTTTGATATCTGGATTCCATGAACGTGAAAAGAAGGTGGTCCTGTCCCAGCTGGCACCTCAGCAACTGAGGAATGTCTGGACTACGAGGGGCTTCCAGGCTCACTGCTACCGTTTCCATTGCTTACACATGGACCCCTCGCTCTTAAACACATTCAGATGTGGGAATGGTTTCTCACTTATATGACTGACTGTAAGTGCGTATGTCGCAGACGTACTAGTCTATATGAGCTGACAGACAGCATTTACAGTCTAAAAGACCTCTTTGTCAGGTCTCATTCCTAAAAAATGCCCACACGTCATGAAGTAGAGGTGATGTGATTGAATGAAAGATGACGTCTGTTTGGTTGTACACATACACATTTACACATTTAGATTATTCACAGGGATTTAATCCAATAAATATATTTAAAAGCATTTTTGCATGAAGTTACCTCATGAAAAACATATTTTGGACAGACTTCTGAGCTTTGGTGATAACTAAGCAAATATTTAATAACAATACTACAATATTAATTTTATGCTACAAATGACATTAAAAGTGGAAAACGTTCCCCTCCAAGAATTGTGGTTGCATGTGTTACCAGCTAATATGCTGCTTTTTAATGATGGAGATTCACTTTGACCTAAACTGCAATCTTAAGGGCTAATGGGTTTCTGGCATTTGTCCAGCAATGTCAGACATCTTTTTAACTTCTTGCATAAGGTACAGAGCAATGTTAGCTGCAGTTGCTTGCTTTATTTAGTTGATTTCATTAATTTTGACTGTGAATTAGACACAAAACCTTGGCATTGTTAGTGCTTTTTCTCTGCCATTGAGCGTCAGGAACACCAAAATACCTTTCATGTGAATTCATAGTATTTTCTGGTTAAGAGACCTCAATAGGGTCAGTTTTCTTTTACGTCTCTAGGAATTTCCCCAAAACAAAACCTTGGATTTGAAGTCTTGATGGCTCCTGTCGAACTTGTCATCCTATCATTCAGAAAGATTGCCTACAACATTGCCTTCATTGTTGGTCACTGCATGTCGAGTCTTGGACCAGACATTCTTCAAGCTTAACAAAGCAGAAATTGTTGGTTCAAGTATTATGTACAGAGAACGTTCTTTATTAGACTGATACTTTATCCCTTAAAGGGTGCTTGATGTAATACCCAACACCTGCAACATAGTGCTGGGTGGTATACTGATTTAAACAGTAAACCAGTTTGAATTACGCACACGGTATGAATAAAAAAAAATCAGCATACCAGTACAAGTAGCTCAGCAACAGTAACATTAGACAGTGTCCTGGATTGAGAGAGGATCCCTGTTAAAAGCACACATTTCTGACTAATGACTGGAGAACTTTTAGAAATATTAATACAAATACTAATTCTTTAATTTTGCATATAAACCAACTGTAAATGGCTGACAGTGGCCAGGGACGTTGAAGATGAACACAAAGAGGAGAAAATAGCAGGCAGAGAAAACTCACTTCACCATGCGCAAAATATTGGAACAAAATCCTAAATACTGAACTGGGAGTGGGGGTTTAAATAAATCTATCTCTGAGGGGAACTGACTGTCTTCAGAAAAGTTGAGATGGTATTTTCTTTTCATCTTACCTCCATATACAGTCGAGGCCAAAAATATTGACCCCCTTGGTAAATATAATCAAAAAAGGCTGTGAAAATTCATCTGCATTGTTAATCCTTTTGGTCTTTTATTTAAAAATCTCACAAAAATGTATCCTTTCATTGGATAATAAGAATTTAAAACGGAGGGGAAATATCATTATGAAATAAAAGTTTTTCTCAAATACTCGTTGGTCACAATTATTGCCACCCCTATAAATTCTTATGAGTAAAATATCTCTGAAGTATATTCCCATTCATACTTAGAATTTTGAGCACTCCAGCATGATTATAAACATGAAATCATCCAGCTCTGGCTTCCTGTTTCACAGAAATATAAAGAGGAGGGAAAACAAAGCCCAAATCCCCTTAATCATCCATCACAATGAGAAAAACCAAAGAATATATTTCTGTGCAGCAAAAGATAATTGAGCTTCACAAATTGGTGAAGTGGCTTTAAGAAAAGAGCTAGAGCAGTGAAAATTCCCATTTCCACCATCAGGGCAATAATTAAGGATACATTTGCGTGAATTTTTTTAATAAAAGACCAAAAGGATTAACAATGCAGATTAATTTTCACAGCCTTTTTTGACCATATTTACCAAGGGGGCCAATATTTTTGGTCTCGACTGTAATGCATATTAATGTAGTATTTGAAATCACATCGGTGGTTTTTTTCAGCAGTAGCCAAGTAAATGCTGTATCGCTGCTGTTCCATAAGCGCCACCTTCTGTCAGATTTTTGAACTTGCAGTTTTCATTCAGCCCATCTGCAGTTTCAGTTTCATGGAGATGTTTTATGTAGCATAATTTCAAAAATCTAAGGTCAGACCATTCTGTTTTTGCTTCAGATTTTGATATTATACAATATAATTTATGTCAAAAACTGCTCATGTTGCATATGTTTGCTTGGATTGTGATTAAAATGCAGTGGTTCTGCAGAGGTCTCATGCATTCTGATAAAAGCACAGGTGTGATAAACCATGAAATCGTGATACAGATTTTTGGTGTGTCTGCCCAGCACTACCTCATATTTATAAGTAAATATATAAATATGAGGATTTATGAACATTCCAACTGTATTTTCCACTAGCAAACTCAAATGTACTTCATAGTATCATAGTATATCAATCTCTGAGTTTCTTATGTAGGCAAAACCTGAAAATGATAAAATAGGGCGTCTCTTTGGTTTAAAAATATGCGGTGGAAGGTGTCTGGTCTGGTTTCTTTAGGCGGAGGTCACGCTATCAGGCAACAGGCGTAGGCTCTTCCTCACATCTGGCTGGATGACCCCGACTCACACCCTTACCTTCAACACTCAATTTTTTGGTTTCCTCCAGACTTCCATTGCTTAAGCAAACAGTGATGTGTCTGACTCGAGAGCCCACTTCAACCCGACCAAACCCATCAGTCTGGCCTTTATATAGTAATATTTACATTAAACTCAGTTCTGCTCACTCTGCGTCTAGAGCATTTAGGTCCACGTGAGGCCGCCACATTCCTTTGGCTTCATTCCGTTGGCCAACTTTCTCTCTCTCTTTTCTTTCATTCACACACATGCACATTAAAACATGCCAAAATTAAATTAGAAGCCACAGTCTTCATCTTATGTTTACCGTGGTCAGTTGAAACATGTCCAGTAACCACCTCCCTGTTAATAGTACAACATTGCCGGGTTTACACATCTAAAACATTCCTTTCAGTTGATATCATGGCAAACAGCCCTCGTGAGGGCACATGCGAGGGTATTTTTTTAGAGCTAACAAAGATGCTTTTGAATTTTATAACAGTTAATATTCCTTCAAGCTAAAAGATTCCTGTAACTTAATGGATTGGATGACAGATTCTGCTGTAATGAAAGTTCATGAACTCCTCAAAATCTAGGATGACCACCACAACCCTTACGAAAAAGAAGTTTATTCAAGTGTGCTATTAGTATACTTATTTTAAACTAAAAATAGGAAAGTATACTTTTAGTTTACTTTTTATGTACTTCTCAGAAATGGGCTTTATCTACTTCTAAGATATATACTTATAATGACAATTAAGTATACTTGACTTATACTTACAAAAACTCAAAATATACTTGAACTTTACTTAAGTATACTTAATAAAATAAACTTGAAGTATACTAATTTTTATGGTAAGGGAAGACTGGTTAAGAATGTTTTGAGAGATACTGAAGTGAGGTTTTTGGTCAAATTCCAACTTTGGCCTTGTCTTATAAACTATATCTGCCCAGCCTTGTCAAATGGGAGTCATGGATTATCTGGCTGCTCGGTTTGGCCCTCAGATTCCACCCTGAAGGAGTAGAAGACACTCTTCTGACTAAAATGGTGTCTGCAACTTTTTCCAAGTAATTTACTACTACTTGAGGAAGTGGCCTGAATAAACGATCCATTCTGGGAATATTGTGAGAATTCTGATAATGACTGATAACATGCTCTTTTGTTTTTTCCACCCTAGACTCTGGAAGAACGGGTGGAGGAAATACGTATAAGACCCATTTCATCCCACCTCAAGCGCATACCCGTCACAGAAGGCTACGTGGAGATTAAGGAACGGGGCAAATGGAGGCAGATCTGTGATGAGGAGTGGACTCCCCTGAACAACCGAGTCGTCTGTGGAATGTACGGATTCCCCGGAGAGAAGAACTACAACAACAAAGTCTACAAGTAAGGAAAAGTCCCCGCTGCTTTGCTTTGCATGATAAACAGCCATGAGTCAAAAACACAAATTTGAAAAAAGATACATTTTCAGACCTTTGTGATTAGGACACACTAAAAATCAAGAAAAAACAGACAAGAAAGAAAGCAGATTTTAGGGTTTCCCCAAAAGTATCATTAACTTGGTAAAGTTTAAAGTTGCCATGCAAACAGGCAACAAGAGTTGTTTAGTCCTCAGATGTGTGTGAACGCCTCCCCAAGTGAATCATGGCCAGATTGTTTCCCAACATAATTCTTGGCCGTTTCCCATCTAGCAGAGAACATTGTGTTTCCACTGTAACTCTGTTAAGGACATTTTATAGTATAACTGCCTATAAATTATCATTTTAGTGTGTTTTAACCACATTTGTAAACTCAAACACACTATAACACACAAAAGTTCATAGCCGATGTATATATTTTTGTACAAGTTTATGAAAAAAAAAAACATTCCAGGAAATGTTCAGAAAATGTTTTTTTTTTTTTTTTAGATGTATACATGGGTTTATTTCTAAACTAAGCAACATACTAAAGAAAGTAATGCCTGGTGATATTTAAAGATGAGGTTTGTCTATGTTTGTTTGTTTTGTTGGAACATTTCATAATGGTCCACTTTTTAAGCCGCTGGCCATGTGACCTCATTTTTCCTCAGTCCATTTATGTTAAGTCTGGGCCTTTAACGTTATTCATGCCATTGAGAAACACTGTTTTGCAAAGAAGTAGGACATCATAAATGGTATTTCCTTACATCAGAATTGACGTATAGTGCCAAAAATGATATTGAGATATCAAAAAATGCTCAGAAATTTGAACAAATTTGAAACGAGTGTTTAAAGATTTCCTAATCTGAAGGAAAGGAAACCTGCAGGCTTCACAGATTGTTTGAGTCAAGATGTTTGGTGACCTTTGCTGAACTAGGATTTTCTCTGGATTGTGGAATCATGGGAAATGTCACGGTTTCTTGGGTTAGCACAGCAGGACTATATGCCACGGGCAATGTCTGGTCTCTATAGTAATCATAACACCTCCATCTGAATAATAGTTGTGATATCCTCCTAAACAAGAATTCAGTATCTGAAATATGTATTTAATTCCATGATTAATTATTTTGTAGCACAAACTGATCTTTATCTGTGGCTCTGTTTTACAGATCACTGTCCATGCGTAAGAAAAAGAACTACTGGGGTTTCTCAGTGAACTGCACAGGAAATGAAGCCCACCTGTCCAGCTGCAGGCTGGGCAAACCCTTGGAGCCCAAGCGGAACGGCACATGTGGACGTGGCCTGCCTGTGGTAGTCAGCTGTGTGCCTGGAAGAGCTTTTGCCCCCTCATCCTCCACTGGCTTCCGCAAGGCTTACAGACCAGAGGTTGGTAGCATGGAATTAGCATTAGTAGCCTTACAATTTAAGTAGTTGTAATCACTAGCACTGCTTAGTGTCAAAATAAGGACAGACTCTAGAAAAAAAATAGTTTTCCCTAAGAATCAGTGTCATCAGCAAAATAAAAGTCATTCATGATTGTGTTTCCTAAGGCGTTCTGGTTAGCATTAGACTCACAGACTGACAGTTGATCAACAAGCCATTATATACAATAAATATTTAAAGGTATATTAAGTCCTTAAACTTAGTAGAATATATCAAACATGGACAATAATGAGTCACTGACATGAACAACATGCAGAAAATGAAGTTTGTATTAGCGGCCCGATGCTACAAGCGCTGCTTAGCAACAAAGAGTAATGCTGGAATAAAAATAGCTTTCCTAAGCATCTACGCTGTCATCTGCCATGATATGATGAAGGAAAATTCCTTTTGGACTGTCTTCCATCAGTTGTTCTCGGTTAGTACTGGGTTCACAGACTTCTTGTTTGTTCTAATGCGCACGTGAAAAATAGTTTTCCATTTTTTCATTCTAAATGTCTGTAGAGGGCTGAATGTTGAACGCTAAGGCTACAGTCCTTCTCAGAGATGATTTGTGGTTGTGGAATGTTTGGCGAGTCTGTTTTCCCTCATCTATCGGCCTCTTACCTTTCTGGAAAGAATCGCTTGCTCTTCCATTGTTCTCCTGTGGATCATCATATTCGTTCAGCTTGGATGTCATAGTAGTACATTAAATCATATTGCCTTTTCGAAGAAAAGGAGATTACATAATATTCAAACATGGCCCCAGAGGTCTGAAGTGAGTGTGTATAAACAAGGGAAGGGAAAAATTCATCCAAAAGGCTGAGTCACCTGAATCAGATGCATATACAGAGATTGAACAAACACAGGTCACTAAGGGTGTGTGGACTGATCATCCTGATAATTTCTTCCATGTCTGATTTCGCAGCAACCCCTGGTTCGTCTGCGGGGAGGTTCGAATATCGGTGAAGGGAGAGTGGAGGTGCTGAAGAATGGAGTTTGGGGAACCGTCTGCGATGATAACTGGAACCTGAGAGCTGCTACCATCGTGTGTCGAGAGCTGGGCTTTGGGAGCGCCAAAGAGGCTCTCACTGGAGCGAAGTTAGGACAAGGTTTGTTAATACATTATCAGTGGTTCTAAATAGTGGTCAACCGATATTGGTTTTTTGACAGCTGATATCTTGGAAAGCGGGGGGATTAAAAAATAAATGCGTAAAATAAACATACCGATATAAAGCCATTATAATTTTGTTAATTACTATTATTATTAATATTTAAGAAGTTTGAAATCATCTGACAATGGATTAAAAAATAAATGTGTAAAATAAACATACTTTAGAAGACAAATATCGGACCACTAGTATCGGACTTGGCGATATATCGGTCAACCACTAGTTCTAAACGGATCGATCTTGGGGAGTCAGTCCTATAAGAATCAGTTCTTTGTTTCAAAGACATTGAGATTATCTCCATTATCTTTATTTCCCAAAATACTACATGTCTTAGAAGAACCTTAAAGGAATATGAAAATCTTCAGAACACAAATTAAGATATATTTGATGAAGTCCGAGAGCTTTCTGACCCTTCATAGACAGCAACGCATCTGAAACGTTCAAGGCCCAGAAAGGTAGTAAGGACATTGTTAAAACAGTCCATGTGACATCAGGGGTTCAGTCGTAATTTTACGAAGCTACGACAATACTTTTTGTGTGCAAAGGAAACAAAAATAACAACTTTATTCAACAATTTCTTCTCTTCTCTTCCATGTCAGTCTTCACCATGTGCATTCCTCTGCTTGTAAACAAAAAAAAATGCACATAATGAAATGCAACTAACCATATAATACTGCATAGCTTTTATTTCACAACTGGCACTCAGAAATCTTTATTATCTACATTTTTTAAAAAGAAAATGATGTATACCCATTACGCAGGAAGTAAAAATCAGACACACATTGTCCTAAAACAGCAACATCTATGGCAGCCTCTGTCTCTGGCATTCATCAGACGTTCATGGATCACTGCTCTAACCCAAAAGAGACTTTGATCAGTCACATGAGAGGCAGCCATTCCTTTTTTTTTAGGTCCAAAAAGTCATTTCACCCAAGGTTACTTCAAAAATGGACCCTGAATATTTATGTGTATTAAATATATTTATGTAATATAAAATATGCTGATTGTTTTCTGTTTCTGTACTGTTTTTTAACAGAAACTACATATAAGACATTTAAACTCAAATCAATATTCCCTGTCCATGAACACCCTGTTTTTTTGTCGTATTCCCCCAATTGTATATCATCACTAACATTATGAATGTGTGTTTTCTCAGGAATGGGTCCGGTCCACATGAATGAGGTGGAGTGCTCTGGATTTGAGAAATCTCTCACTGACTGTTACTTCAATAATGATGCTCTGGGCTGCAGTCATGAGGAGGACGCTGCCGTACGCTGTAATATACCTGCCATGGGTTTCCAGAAGAGGGTCAGGACCCTTAAACTCTCCTTACATATTCTGTTATTGTTCTAACACTAGCTAGAAATTCACAAATTGGTACTTTTGACTATAACAGATACGTCTAAGCGGAGGAAGGAACCCATATGAGGGACGTGTAGAGGTTCTGACTGAGAAGAACGGTTCTCTGGTTTGGGGAACCGTTTGTAGTGAAAACTGGGGGATGGTCGAGGCCATGGTGGTCTGCAGACAGCTGGGACTAGGCTTCGCCAGCTATGCGTTTCAGGTAAATCTACCCATTAAAGTGCTCACCAAGTGCTTATCTTAGCTCAAATCTAATTGGACGACCCGTTTCTTCTTGGAGCAATAGGTGAAAAAATTGACACACAGGACGGAAAAAAAAAGCTCACTTTTTCATGCTGTGAATGATTGCATCTGGTGTGAATAGCCCCATACGGATCTGATGTTTTGAATCAAAAAGCATCACCGGGCTGAATTTTCCATTCAATGTGAAAAGGCCTTAACTCGAACTCTTTGCAAAATCTGTTTGAGGAAACCTTTTGCCCTCAAAAAAAATTCCTGATTGTGTGGATTCCTATTAAAATGACTAGATTTCGCCTAAGATTCAGCAGGGGACAATAAAAGTTGGTTCCAACACTCAATCCAGCATATTTGGCCATCTAATGAAGGACCACCTTCAGTAGTGCTAAACTTTCAATAGCCACAGTGAATCATCATAGTGTTCGTATCACACATTTGTATGAGTCTATTTTGGGGCACTTGATGCAGATGAAGAACTTTAATGAGGGCACATGCCATGCAGTCAGTGTGGTGTCCCCATTTAATCCACCACAAGTTTCCTGGATCCCGTAACTCTATTAAATCCCATTCATTTCAATAATTAATATTTGAATGTGCGTGTAAGATCACACAGACTGTGTAGGGCTGAGATGGCTGGACTAGAGACGGATATTTAACAGCCCAGTGACAAACTCACGGTGATACAGGCCTGGAAACTATTAATGCATTAGAATTGTTCTGGAGGGAATAGCTTGATGGCCGGTTTTATGAGTGGAAATTGGAGAAGCCTAAAGTGCTTCTGCAGGGTAATGCCATGATTATGTGTTATGATGATTGACTGAAATTTGCCACTAGCTGGGGCACATGGCTGCATGTCAAGACATTGTCAAGACATTTTGGGACACAAAGCAGTTAGATCTCATGTCACTCATGGTCATTATAAGTCCCTCTTGAAAAGACTAGTGTATTATGCTAGTGTGTTATTGGTTTAACTGGAGCCCTGCTTAAAAAACAGCCCAAACTGATCTGTTGGTCTTATTTGGTCTCCCAGTTTTAGAGTTTAACTCATTTCAAATGAAAGTTTGTGAGCTTTTGACCTTTTTATTCATCAAAGAATCTTGAAAAAAAAAAAAACATTATCACGGATTCCACAAAAAACTGTTAATGTTTCTTGAGCAGCAAATCAGCATATTAGAATGATTTCTCAAGGATCATGTGACACTGAAGACTGGAGGAATGATGCTGAAATTCAGCTTTACATGATCACAGGAATAATTCAATTTTTAAATATATTCAAATAAAAAACAGCTATTTTGCATTGTAATAATATTTCACAATATTACTGTTCTTTATTTTTAATCAAATAAATACAGCCTTATAAATAAATTATTCATTATAAATAAATGAGCATAAGGGACTTAAAAGCAATTTAAATGATGCATTAATAGGGAGGTTTGGTCACGTTTTCTGTTACCGAACTTGAAAAGAGCAAGATACAACTTCCAGATGTCGGAGTGGCCATTAAATATTTGTCTCACAGTCTGGGCCAGTGGCTCTTTTTTTCCAGACAGCATGTGTGGAGGGTTTTACAATGGCGAGGGTTAAAGGAAGCACATGGAAAGTCTGACAGAATGTGCCCACGGTGGGAGTCCAGCCGGCTTATCTGTCAGGGGAGGCTGTGACTCAGCGCTGTGCAGTCTAAGAAAAAACACACCATAATGCTAGATGAGTATGTTTGTGCAGGCAGACACTTTCCCATCTTGCGGGGTACGGCTTGTCTTGTGGTTCAGACCTCTAAACTTATGCAACAGATGTAATGAAAAGCAATCTTGGGAGCAGATGCTCAAATCACGTTCGGGAACACATTAGTCGATCTGAAAAACGTGATAAAACAGCCCTCGTTGTGTGAGAAGGTGTAATGACACCCAGATATCCATTGTCCTAAGTTTGCTTCAGACTTATTACAGTATAGTTCAATAAAACTGAAACCATAAAAAAGCATAACCTTTTTTGAAATCTGATATAAAACTCATTTGAAATAAATTGATATAAATATAGTTATATATTTTAAATGAATAAATAAATATAAAAACTTAAACTTATTTTAATTCAACTAGTTCCCAAGAAAATATTTCTCATTTTCATTCAGATGTACTAAAATACTTGATGTACTAAAATATCTAAAACTAAATCTGAAAAAATAAGTACTAAAAAAACTACATCAGAAAAAAAAAAACTAAATTAAAAATACTAAAGCTTTAACAAAACTTGAAATAAAATAAAAACCAATTCAATAAAAACTATAATAGCATCTCATTGATACTTAAAAATCACTGGTTTACATTAGATTCAGAGTCAGTTGCTTTTTGAATTGTTTGAAGAAACAAAATGAGCAAACCAGCACATTAAAGGTTGTCCATATGTGTTCTGTTCCTAACAATCGTTCTCAGATGTGAACAGAGTGAAACTGAAGTCTAATCAAATCAGTGAACAAATCAATCTTCTGAGCCAGTTCTTCTCGAAAAATAAACTGATTTGGTTCAGTGACCAGAATGATTATTTGATCAATTTAATGATGGTGCAAAATAAATAAATAAATAATAAAATCAAAGATTTTGGTGTTTGTATAGGAGACGTGGTACTGGGCTGGAGATGCGAGTGCAGATAATGTTGTGATGAGTGGGGTCAGATGCTCAGGAACTGAGATGAGTCTTCCTCAGTGTCTTCATCACGGAAAACACATCAGCTGTCCCAAAGGAGGAGGACGCTTCGCTGCTGGGGTCTCCTGCTCTGATAGTGAGACAATCACCTCTTTATTTATTTCCCTGCTTTTTTAACAAGCTTAATTTAATAGTAGACTAAAAAGCAGTTCCAAAGCTACACATCCACTGTCACATAATCATCATTTTTGTTAAGTATTCAAGATGGATCATCAGTCCCATGACTTCTAACCTGCCCTGGCTGTCTAGACTGATAAGCATGGAGGAATTTGTTCTGTCTGACCTCTGACCTCTGATCTCAGCGGCTCCTGACCTGGTGCTGAACGCTCAGCTGGTGGAGCATACTACTTATCTGGAGGACCGGCCCATGTACGCTCTACAGTGCGCCCTCGAGGAGAACTGCCTGTCCAGCACTGCCAAAAAGAACGACCACAGCTCCTATCGCCGCCTGCTCCGCTTCTCCTCCCAGATCCACAACGTTGGCCGGTCAGATTTCAGACCCAAACTGGGTTACCACGCCTGGACCTGGCACGAGTGTCACAGGCAAGACCTTAGACCCCTCAGTAAACACCATAAAAACAAACACATATATAAAAATATGATGTTACAAAAATCATTTGTGCCAATATGATGATGTTTAAAGTCTCATACTGTTGTTTTGTTGTGACTCTGTGCAGGCATTATCACAGCATGGAGGTTTTTACCCATTATGATCTGCTGAGTCTGAACGGCACCAAGGTGGCAGAGGGTCACAAGGCCAGCTTCTGTCTAGAGGACACTCAGTGTGACGAGGGTGAGAACTGCTCATCAACTGAGAAAATATATTTCTTGGCCTATTTTATATATTTTTGAACAAAAATAAATAAACAAAAAAAAAATGTGTATGTGTGTGTATATATATATATATATATATATTTTTTTTTTTTAATCCTTTAAAAATATTTTTATGCCCTACATATATTTCAAAACTTTATCACTAAGAACTTTAACACGTGTAACATATAACACATTTGGATAAAATCAGCAAGCAACATACTTTACAATGTTCAAAAAAGACTATAACAATATATAAATAATAAATAAATAATAAGAATTAATAATCATTATAAATCTAGTAGGCTATTCACATTTGTATTTAGTCTAAATGTAGGCAACTGTAACATTGGAAATGTATTTTCTTGCCCATTTTTAAATATATTTTGGTATATGATGGTTAAAACTTCATATACCAAAATATATTTCAAAATGGGCAAGAAAATACTTTTCCAATGATATAATTACTTCAAGTTAAAAATCTTTATTTCACTGAGCTTCACATCATATTTGCATAGAAAAATATATACAGTATTTGCCATGTAATCCATCTGTTTTAATGAAACGGTTGTTTTCTTTGATCCAGGTATTCAGAAACGGTATGTTTGTGCCAACTTTGGACAACACATCACCACCGTCTGCTGCTATAACAACAAAAAACACAACAATTATCATCAGATCAACAACACAAAAGACAAAAAACCAGAATACAATATCCACCAAGCATCTTAACTAAATAAAAAAAAAAAAACCTGAGTATTACAAGGAAAGACAATTAAATTCAAATTCATCTATTACATACGGAATTTAAATTTTTCTGCCATTATTCTGTCACACAGGTTGTGATCAATCCTAACTATGACGTAGCCGAATCAGATTATAGCAACAACATAATGAAGTGCAAGTGCCGCTATGATGGATACAGGATATGGATGTACCACTGTCATACAGGTGAGTTGCAGAAAAAAAAAACTGTGTTGAAGTTCTACCAGGACAGTTTAAAAGCCATTAGAAGTGAATTCTACCTCCTCTTCCACTTTCCAGGTGGCTCGCGGAGTTCAGACATGAATGAATACCCTGGAATGAGCAACCAGCTGCACTTCAGATAGGACACAGTGAGGAAGGACACTGCAGGCTGTCACTCAGACTATTCAAATATGATTGACCACTAGAGAGACTCCAGCACTCTTTTAGGTTGAAGTACAGCATGTTCTTTCATGGTCCTCGCTATATCAAACTTGCTTTCAACAGAAACTATTTAAATTCCTGAAATGTACTGTACTCGCTGCATTCATTTTTGGTTCTTGAAGTGCTTATTTGTTGGTTGTAGTGGTTACAAACCCATGCTGTAATGTTCATACTGGGATCTTACTATTAATTCACAAAGCCTGCAGTTTCATGAACTCAGCCCCACTAGCGGCTGTCAAACTCTTGTGCTTTATTCATCAAGCATGTCAAGTTATTTATTGTGTTCAGTCAGGGATGAGTCAGTCATTATGTTTTGTGTATGCAATGTGAAACTGTAATAATTTGGTGCAATTTTGTGGAGCGTCTACCCTCTGTTTTATGAGGGTATCTATGACCAGTTCAGTGGTTTCCAGATATACAATGTGTTTATGACCTAACAACACATTTGGTTAAACCATTGCATTGTTTTCTATAATAAAAGCAATTAATGTCTGTTATTTGGAGGATGATTTTTATGTGAATCCGACAAGCCATGTTAAACCCAGTTAAAGATGTAACACCAAAACAACAAACAAAACATTTAATTAAAACCGGAAAAACAGGTTGAGGTATCAAACAATTTTAAACCATCATAGTGCAGAAATAAGTATTTTTTTTTTTAACAAATCAACTCAGACAAACAAGTCAAATATATAATAATAGTAGCAAACAAAACAAACAATATTATCTACATTTAGTTTTACATATAATAATACTATTGCATTTTAAACAAAACATATTTAATGTTTCAAAAATGTCATTTAGACTCCGTTCTGATCTCAAATTACACGAGATGAACATGAAAACAACATTGACAAACAATGCTCAACACACGGTCTACTTAATTTAAACATTAGATTGAATATGATGGTCCTGGATGACCCATTTTCAGGAAATCCAATGAGCAAAAGAGCTTATTTGTGTTAAATAAGATTGAAGTTAATAAAAAATGATCTATTTAAAATGGCTGGACCAGATGCTGGGCTTGTTAGCATGAAGAAACAGAGCAGGAAAAAACAAACAAGGCTGTTTCCTGCTAAAGAAGAAAGAACCACAGTCCTCTGAATGCTTACCAAAACTCACATCAAATGCTCACTTATACTACTGGCTTGTTTCCTAAAATAGTCTTGAGTGGTGCAGTAATGTCAAAGGCATGTTCTTTTCCCAGTACAGTTATAACTGAAGGACAGTCTGACTGTGATGAGGAACTTTATTTAATATTCAGTTGAAGTTGTTTCTCATTTCAAAGCGTCTCCCCCTCAAGCCCAGCGCTCTGGTCACCATCCTGCGAGCCACCACTGTGTCCGTCCGCGGCCTTTCCTTCACCGGCTGAATGAACTCTGTATGGAAGCATCGACAAATTCTTCAAATGACATTATACAGATCAGTAACATGACATTTGTATGAATCAATTTATTTATTAAAAAAATGCATAAAATCCAAAATATACATATAATGACTTTTAAAGGTATAATGAAAATTCTGTTACTCTCCCTCATATCGTTCCAAACCCGTAAGACCTTCATTCATCTTCGGAACACAAGTTAAGATATTTTTGTTGAAATCCGAGAGCTTTCTGACCCTGCATAGACAGCAACGCAACTGAAATGTAATAAGACCCAGAAACATAGTAAGGATGGTTCAACCGTAATGTTATGAAGCAACAAGAATAGTTTTTGTGTGCAAAGAAAAAAAAAGACAACTTTATTAAACAATTCTTTTTTGATTCTCACCATTACAGAGAATACCGCATTGCATTCCTCTACACGCTCTACGTGTTAAACATTCTGCGTTGTTTACGCGCAGAGGTACTCTTGATGATGGCAGAAGACGTGATTTGGAAAAGAATTGTTGAATAAAGTAATTATTTTTGTTTTCTTTGCGCACAAAGTATTCTCTCAGCTTCGAAAATTACGGTTGAATCACTGAGGTCACGTGAACTATTTTACTGAAGTCCTTACTACGTTACTGGGCCTGGGAACATTTCAGTTGCGTTGCTGTCTATGCAGGGTCAGAAAGCTCTCGGATTTCATCAAAAAAATCTTAATCTCTAAATTTCTTAATTATCTTAATTGTGTTCTGAAGATGAACAAAGGTCTTTGGAACGACATGAGGGCGAGTTATTAATGACAGAATTTTCATTTTTGGGTGAACTATCCCAAACTTAATATAGCACCTGAAAAAAACAAGAGTCACGGTTTCCACAAACATATTAAGCAGCAAAACTGTTCTCAACAATGATAATAATAAATGATGTGACACTTAAGACAAGAGTAGTGACCTTCACAAAAATAAGTTTAATTTTAAAATATTTTTTAAAATATAAATGTTATTTCAAATTGTAATAATATTTCATAATATTACCGTTTTAAAGTATTCTTTTGATTAAATAAATGCAGCCTTGGTGAGCATAAAAAGCTTTTAAACACACGCACACACACACAAAAAAAACTTATGGACCTCAAACATCTATTAAAATCCTTATTACTTTTCACTTGATTGTTACACCACTTCACAGTTTTATAATCCTTACATAATATTTTCCTTAAAAAGGTAAAAAAAAAAAAAAAAAAGGTATTTAAACCAAAAAAAAAAAAAAAATGTCTCGTGGTCTTCTAAAGTGAAACCTTCTTTCTGAAAGGGGTCTTTCGTGTACCTGCACGTCTGGTTGCTTTCCACTTAGCTTTCTGGCTCCCCTCCAGCAGCGCGCGGGTCTTCAGGATGGGATGTTTGAGGGACAGTGCCTGTGTAGCTGAACAGAGCCAAAGATGCGTTTGTCAAACATATGAAAATAAAGAATAATCATTCCTGATACGCGAATGAAAAAAATACTGCCTAATGAAACGATACCTGCCGACTGACTTGAAAATACACCGAGAGCATGAGTGTTATCCACCCACTTGATCTTCATCCCCCCTTCACTGGAAACAGAAGCAGATCGGTGTCACTTTGTAGATCTGTATCACTACTTTTTGTGAGAATACAGAGGTGACATCACCTATAGTCAGCAAAGGCATCAAGCAGGTCGTCTGTTTTAAACATGGCAGGAAAGTCGTAGATCTCAATGACGTGGCCGAACTCCTGTGGGTCCAGCCAGATGTTTGCAAAGGCGGGGAAATCAACACAAATGATAAAAAAGATAATATGCTTGGCTTTGACCTAATAACCAAGAAGAATGAATGACAGTGTGTGAGAACAGACAGAATAAAGACGATTGTAAATATGGTAAGAGATGCATTAGGTCTTATTCAATAACTGCAAAAATACAAATGTTTTCACAATCAAATGATCAATAAGTTTTGTACTAAAACCTAATAAAAATTTAAAAAAAAATTAATCAACAAACTAAAAAAAACCACATACTCTGGGCAGCCTTATAAATGTGTTATTGATATTTAATCTCTATACTACTGTATTTTCCAGAATATAAGTCCTGTTATATTATCATCTGAATGTGCTGTGATTTCTATACTGCAACATTAAGCGATCAAAAAAACTTTTGGATTGGTGCTGAATAAGAGAGGTAGCCAAGTAAGACACAGTTTTGTTTTTGCTTTCAAATAAATCTGTTTAGGTTTGGCATTTACAGTAGATATTGTTTATAATTAGTGCCACTATAATTTGTGTTTGTTTTATACTTCAATTTTTTATTTCAGTTCTGAATATGGTTAAATTTAAAGCATTCATTTACTGTTATTTTACATTGTTTCTTAATTACACACTGATGCAACTTTTTCACGATTTTGACCAGTTTTACTTCAGTATTGCGATACTATTATAGTTTTTAATAATATTTAGAATTTGTTTCTAATTTTATGTAATTTTTAGTTAAAGTTTTAGTAATTTTGTTGTTCATTTTTATTTCAGTTTTATTTATTTTAGCACAGTTAAGTACATTTTTAATTTTTAATATTTCTGCATTTTTTTTTTTTTTTTAAGTTTCTAATTTTTTAATTCTAATCTGTTATTATTTGAATAACTTCAAAAAATCCATGCAATTATTAGTGAATGAGACCCATGAAGTTCCAATACCTCCGAGAGCAAACTTTCATCGACGTCCTGCTGCTGGAGTGTGGCATCAGTGGGAAGGTCCGTGTTGTTGGCACAATTTTTATCTTTTTCATCATCTAATGTCAGAGATGTGAAGAGAGTCACAGTCTGGTCCCAGGCTGGAGGCCACGGTGACGGACCCGACCTCGAAAGCTGCACAAACTCCTCATCGCCCCGTGACTGGCCAGTGCTGTCCACCTCTGGCTTCTGATTGGTTACAAGAGGTTCCTCAGCAACGTCAGAGGAGGATTCCACAGATGATCCCTTGAGATTCGGTTGTTCCAGATCTATCTTATGTCTCATAACACGTGGAACGTAAATAGCCTTGTCTGGCCGTCTGGCTCTCCGTCTGTTGCTGAAGCTGGTCTCCAGTGAGCGTGTGTTGCTGCTGGTCTCCATGTCTCTGTCCCGACTGCACGCTCGCTCCTTGGATCTGCCCTTCGCATCTATCTGGTCTTCTTCTGGCAACCTGTCAGATGCACCACACAAAAATTGTAGTTAGTAATGTAATCTGTTACATCACACATTTTAGGTAATACAATCTGAGTACTTTTTTAAATTAGTTTTAGATTACTTTTGACCTAACTAATGTTTATCACACTGAATTTAACTTAAGGTTGCAAAAAGGCAGACCATTTCTGAAACTTTCCAGAAATTTTAGGAACTTTCTGGGATTTTTTTTGAAAATTTTGGGAATTTACGGAAACTTTGGAAAGTTTCTGTCCCTTAGCAACCCTAATTTACATCGGATATTCTTCTGCCATACTGAGAGTGAAATACAAAGAGAAAGTAAATATTTCAATCGATTGTTAATTAACAACATGAAGTGCATTAAAAATAATTAAATTTCAAAATGGGCTTTCCGATGGAACTGGAGGGGGTTCGTGATAATAAAAAAAAAAAAAAAAATAAATAAACAAAAAAACAACTTAAAAATAAAATAAAATAACAACAATCAAAATTAAACACTTTTACAAAAAATATGAAATATTTTATTTTTTCGCTTGTCATGTGACCATTAACCAACGTCAGAGAACAGTGTACATGCAAATGTGTTACTTAATTATCAACTCTAATTACCTTAAAATCTCAAGTAGTGCTTCAAGTAAATGTATTTTTGGCTGACAAAAAAAGTTTGGGAATCCCTGTATTGAATGTAAATAAGAAATAACATGAATTTTTGAATTTAACTGTGTTAGAAAGACAAAAGCCTTACAAAGACATAGTTATACAAGGTTAAATAAAAATTAAATAAATTAAATTTAATGTGCTCATCAGTAATTAATGCAATGTTGATATGCTGAGAAAACACTTCTGTAAATTGAAATGATTTCTGTAAATCCAGTTGTCAGATGCTGTGTGGACTCTCAAATCTTGGTGTAATAATAGCCATCTGACAAACGGCTGGTCTTTGTCTGAATGTCGACAAAACTGGAAGACTTTCTGAATGTATATAAACAGTAGACTATTTAAGAAAAGACATTTTAAAAGAACAGCTCAATCAGACAATATGACAGGAAACCCAAAATACACACACATATGAGTCTGATAAATATATATAAAATTCAGTGCCACTGTGTTAGGGTGGTTGTCAAGTCACTGCAGTTGCTAGGATGTTTGAGTGTTTTTAATGTGTTGCAATAGGGTATTGTAAGGTAAGGGGTTTTGAATGTGTTTTATTTTCTGCCATGCAGCTGCTTGAGTATTCGGAGTGTTTCTTGATCTGTTTCTGTGTAGTTCTGAGTGTTGTTCTGTCATGTCGCTATGCAATTTATGAGGTTTCCATTGTTTTAGCATGCTGCTATGCAGTTGCAAGGGTGTTCTGGGTGGCTGTTTATCATGTTGCTGAGCATTATTAATGAAAGCTGCTAGTGTCTCTTCTTCACAGGTGTGAGGAGATGACCTCTTGTGCTCATTTCTCTGTTGAAACACATCCAGCTCCTCCAGGACTGTATGGATGAACTCAATCTCTTGTTTGGGGAGGTAACAGCCATTAACACGAGGAAGAGCCAGGATGTCAGAGGACGATCTCTATCCAGAGACTTACAGGAGATGCTTTCATCTCTACACACTTAAGAAAAAGAAACATTAAGGAGCGGATCACCACAGAACAACAATATAAAGCTCTGAGCTTGTGTTCACTGAGGCAAACAAGAGGCACAGATTGTATCATTAATTCACATACAACTATCCAAAATAAAACCTTAAACCCATTAAGCTGTTATTTTATTGTCACCTGCTCAAGTATGAGTCAAATACAAATACCGAAGTATTATCAGAGCACTTGAATGACATTAAACATCTAAACTCACTTGAACATTAGCTAACGTTACTAGCTTAGCTCGCCACTCCCACTACATAACGCTAATCACGTTTCAAGACGCGACTGGTTTAGACAAATAAACTCGAAAGAGACCTTTAAACGCGATTAAATCCCAGCCAAAAAGACAACTCTTGATAGCCGCAACACAGTAACAACACTGAATCGACCCCGCACCCGTGACGTCACGAAGATGTTCGGTGCACATCTGAAGGCTGTTGGTTCCCTCTAGCGGTCAGAGTGCACTGTCTCCACAGTCTTCAGTGTTCCTTGTTAAGTGACATTGATTTGCTATCCATATACTTCTGAATTTAGGGATAAAAGCACCCTTCAGTCAGTTAATCTATGTATGAGACAAATTATTACTAAACATTGCCAAGGTGTACCGACAAAAATATTTAAAAACTTGGAAGACTTTGATCATGCCATCGCAGTTTTCATGTAAACATCAGTCTGATGTGCTCAACTTTATATATTTATAAATTTAACTATATATATATAAAATAGAAATTAATAAAATAGAAATAGTAAATAGAAATTCTTATTTGTAAAAGTACCATTTTTTACTGGACACATTTAGTGTACAAAGTGACAGCAACTGATGTTTAAGTTGAAGAAGTGGTGTATTTAAACTCTATTAAATTTAACATATTCATAAATAAATCTTTCATATGACATAAATTTGCCCCTAATAGGGTGGACATGTTTGGTCCTCCCTCTCATTTCATTTGGCTCACAATTGCTTAAATTTATATACACCATATATTTATATACCAAAATAATTTTTCACATTTTACAGCTCCCTACAATGATTACACAGGAATTTATAAAAAAAAAGTGTTATGATGTCCAAAAGACACAGAATCCCAGGAATGATCAGTTTATTATTACTATTATTAACTGTTAGTTACTAACTTTTTTGTTAGTCAAACACTTTGTCCTAAAATATTTTAAGTCCTTTTAATATTTAGTTAGATTTCTTTGATTTTAATGGTCACATTGACATGCAGGTAAACAAACAGAAAAGTAATCCAAAAGTAACCCATCATCAATCAGAATCTAATTACATCACTGACTACAGTATTCATCATTTAATTTGTATCAGATTGTATTTGTAAGACTACAATTTGTATGTAATCTACCAAGCACTGTGTGTTTGCAGAAAAAAAAAGTGCAGACAATGGAATTAATTTGTTCAGGAAAACACAATTTATTGAACGATACATAGTTTAAATAAGTGTCAAAAGATTTTCAAAAAAGACATTATGATACAACACTGATAAAAAGATTTATGCAAGACACAGATCAAACCGACAGCAGTCTGAAATACAAGCTGGAGATGCAATATTAAATGCAAACCATGCCTTTTAAGGATTTATGGCATTTGTGTGTAATAAGGATTATATTGCAGACCCCAATAAAAGTACAGTAGTTCAATGGTGTGTATATATAGTCCAATGTAGTGTTAAAAAAGCATGGAAGAAAACACAAATGGTTTTTGCTAGAGGGGAATGGAATAGAACAGTGACTTGAACTGACTAAACCGATGACATATAATCATTAAATATAATAAACTAGCTATCAGTCTCAAATTTCCACGTACACAAAACTGAAGCTTCTTCATGATTTTTATGGCCGTTTTAACAAGCATTTATTGGAGCAAACTTCTCAAAAGCTATTTTTTACTATGAGAACACAGTCACAAAAGATTCGAATAATCAAGATGCAGCTGTATTGTGACTGAACATTGTGCACTGAATCTATACTTCCCATTCAAGACTGGTATACACAGAAAACAAGAGAAGGGAACGCACTGGAGCTGCAATATAAAATGACATGGCACAACACAGATTTAAAACAACTCAGATTAAGACACTGGAAAGCTGTTAGACGAGGGAAAGCTGGTTTGGAGAGTTTCATGAAGATACAGAATATAACCACTCTCTCCCTCGGTCAAAAAACAAAACATTAATAAATCAATGGTCTGAAATTAAAGGTATGCTATCTACATTTAAAGCAATAGGGCTGTGATATCATGAGATGGAGAAGCAGGTTCTGAGTCCATCACCTTACAAACATGAGCCTGCAGGAAAGAAAGAACACGATGCATTACTTCAAGATGATGATCCAATGCACTAAATATATGGGATATCATCATATTCAGGTCAAAAAGGACTTACCTTTGCTGTGTTTTATCTTGAACCAATACTTCTATCCTCGAAAATAGTGATCTCCACCCAAGAAAACTAAATAAAATGAAATAAAAACCCATAAAAACCCTTCTATATTTGAATATATTTGAAACTGGAATTTATTTGTATGATGCAAAGCTGCATTTTCAGCATCATTCCTCCAGTCTTCAGTGTCACATGAGCCTCCAGAATTCATTCTAATATGCAGATCTGCTGCTCAAGAAATGTTTATTATCAACAGAATTGTATACAAGCAGAATTTCTTTAAATTAGATATCGTTGTTAACATAAAAAAATCTATGGAACATTACATTTGTATTTGTTTGTATCTTTTGTTACAATAAACATGTTTTATTATCAGTTTGGACCAATTTAATGCATCCGTGCTGAATAAAAGTATGAATCTCTTTCAGTCAGGTCAGAAAACTGTAGGAAGGATACAACCCTGAGGCCCCTCTCTATGGGGTCAGTCAGGAGAAGCCCAAGAGGAGCGTAGATCTTCTCATTCTGCTCCTGGATGTACTTGGCAATCTTTTTCAGCACCTGAATGAATTGAACACAATACTGAAATCCATACGCATCATATGATATAGATGACATCTAAAGCCTATCGCTCTGTCAACTCACTTTCTCATAGTGGGTCTCCATGCAGAGGAAGATTGTGTACGCAGTGAGACAGGCCAGACAACCCTCCAGATACGACCTGCCGCCCAACTTTTCCGCCTCTGCATAGAGATTATTCAGGGTCTGTATGGTCTCCTCAAACTGCTGCTTGTCCATCTGTAACAACACCACAATTATCAGTATTCAGAATCCATGTGCCAAAGCTTTGGATATATTTGACATCTGTAAATACAGATGAGTGGTAAATGGTTCTTTTGTGTTTGCTCTGGGTCTCCACACACCCTGCTCTCCAGCTCTGCCGGGAACTTGGTCTGGAACTTGCAGATGGTTCCAGAGGTGTAGTCTCTCTGAACGAAGACCTTGGAGGTGACGGCTGCTTGCCGCAGGTCCTGCAAGCTGTGCGTCTGGTGAGAAAACCACAGATTAAACAATACATCTTCCATCCTCAAAAACAGGGATCTCCACCTTTTAAGTTCTTTCATGCACCCGTCAAGTTTGAGATTTTGGACTTTTTGGTTTTTCAGACTAGTGGAAGGAACAGAAAACATCCAACTTAACAGGGTTTCTTTTATAGCACTTTATTTGTGTCAATAGATTTAATTTACAATAGATATTTTGAAAGGCTGTTTTCTCAAAATGAGTTTTTTTTTCTCCTAGCCATAAATCGCCACTTCAGTAGCACTTACACACACCAAACGTCACATTTTGATTCCTGTCTTTATCCTGAAGGTTTTTACAGAGAGATGTTCATATATAATTTGCTTGATTATAAACATTTTATTCCCCAAAACATATGTTTTCTGTCTGTTCTAAGTGTATTATGGAGTGACACAAATGAGATACCCAAAATTCCCTCTTTAAAAATCTGTGACTAATATGTCAAAAAAAAAAAAAAAAAAACTTTAAATTTAACAGGAATTTTGAAACTGACTTCATCCAGTGTTCAGATTTTTCTACTAGAAATACATGCAAATTAGCACACATTTCATTAGAAAAGGTCTCATTTGCATATTTAAACATTTTAGAAAACTTGTAATACAAAACAGATTTGCAATTTTCAGTGTAATCAATCAACTAGGTAAGGCAATAAATTTTTTTATTTGTTTTTTTTTTTTTTTTTTTTTACCCTATTCACCTGCAGTGTCTCGTCTTAAAACTCTGAAAGTGTTTTTTTTTTTTTTTCTTGTGATACAGACGTACAAGTTTTCATTGCTCACCTACAAGGGAAATCTATGAAATATTAAGAGCCAATAACAGGTTACTAAACTAATATTAAATAAATAAATTATATATATATATATATATATATACACACTGTAATATTAAGAAATATTATCACTATTTAAAATACTGCCTCTTTATTTTGAATGTTTTTTCTTTTAGTGTAATTTAATCCTGTGATGGCAGAGCAGTTTTTTCAGCACTCTGGTTCTTCAGTATCACATGATGATCCTTCAGAAATCATTCCAATATGATGATGATTTGATGACCGAGAAACATTCTTAATTACTATCAAAGTTAATTTTTAAAACCACAGGAAATCACACCTGTATACACCGAAACTCCACACACAACGCCCTACAGCATCATCAACAAATACGGTGAGCTACATTTAAATAAAACGACTGAAATCTAATGACAACATCAGGCTCGTTTTAAATATGATACCTGGTTTTACATTTTTGTGAGTGTATTGTCAGTAAAAGTGAGTTTCTAAATGTTATGAAAGTTAATCATCGACGTCGATATTAATACTTGACCACTGGAAAAGCGCTAACGTGTCAAATAACAGCGGTATTACAGGGACTCGCATTTGTCAGTCAGCGAAACATTTATTGTAACGCATTATTTCAGATGTCAACCTTTGTCAATGAACATGAAGAAAAATGTAATTAAATTTTGTTTTTATTCACGCACCTCCGCCATAGCGCTGCTGCTGTTCCTCTTCCTGTTATTCGACCTCCTGTCCTCCACAAAACACAGTCCGGGGGAACCTTTGACTTTACTCATCAGTTCCGCTGCTACGCCAAATCTATTCCTCTATTATGGCGACGATTTTTATTATCTTTTTTATTTTTCATCACCTTGAAGATGAAGTATTGTGAATTAACTTCAGCTACATAAAAATAAAAGAATAGCTACATAGAAATAAAAGAATATTGTGCAACAGTTTCAGAAGTAGCTAAAATGAAGTGGTATCTCATAACTCATGTAAAATATAATCTTCCTTTTAAACTAAAATTAATTCATTTGCAGTTCCCAAAGGGATTAAGTTGTTTTGGATGTAATTTAAATGTAAAACAGATATGATCTCTCTCCATATTTATCATAGTGATGATGCATTTGTTTTCCAGCAGCTTACTAATGGTGTTTATTCACTTTTATTACAGAAGAATTTGTGATGCTGAGCAAAACCTAAAGGAGAAAACAAGGTTAATGCCTAAAACAGTTCTCTCTCCTCGTCTCCGTCTGTGTTTTTCAAATCCTACTTGGATGACTTTTACAGGGCGACATACAACAGAGAGAAGTCTTCATGATTGAGAACACAAGGAATCGCCCTTATTTTACAGCAGCCTTACATGATGAATGATACATCGGTGAAATCATTTATTCCTAAAGGTTCCCGTGGGACACCTGGGCCATTTTTCTTTAGATACCAAGTTTTCACCATCACTCAGATCCTTAGACAGCACTGGATGAACTCAGTATGGACATAAAATAAGCTTACGGTCCACCTCGACAGTCTGTGAGATCTCTAAAACCCATTTGTCAGATCATATATCAGACAATATTTTGTAAAAATAGCATGTTGTGCAGTAATGTTTTATTTGATGGCATTCTCAGTGTATCAAGTTTGCTGCAAGTGCACTTCATCTGCAGTTTAACAGGCAACAGTGTTTGTTTAAAAGGACGTTCGATTCACACGAGCTTTTCTCAAATGAGGAAACTCCAGCACTGTAATTAAAACCAGAAATGAAAAACATTTGTAAATGTTTGTCTGTGAAACATTTTGTTTTGAACCATTCAACTCTGACTTTTGTTTCATTAATAGTGTTATTGCAGTTTAATAATCAGTTCTTAAAAAAAATATATATATATATATATGCATCAGTTTTATTTTAGTATTACACACACACACACACACACACACACACACACACACACACACACACACACATATATATATATATTTCATTTTTAAGTTTTAGTAAGTTTGTTTGACAATTTCTGACTAGCTTTTTTTAAAATAAGTCTATATCATTTTTGTTTTAAGTTTTAGTTATTTTAGTACTTCGATGAAAATGAGAAATCTTAAATAAAATAAGCTTAATAATTTTTTTTATATCTTATTTCAGTTAATGTTTATCCAGTAATGTTTCTTTGTTTAGTGTTAATATATATATATATATAATATATATATATATATATATATATATATATACTATATATATATATATATATATATATAAGCAATGAAAATGTTTTTAATGATTTTAGTTTTAACTTTAATTAATGATAACATAGATCTGGGTAAAATCATTTTAATTAATGTTTACCTTTTTAATCAAAATATTAAGAATTCATTAAAGATGTTGTTTAAAACATTAATTCAGCAAAGTTAAAATATTATGCATTTTATTTTTTATTACATTTTTTAGTTGCACTTTTTTTTCTACAAAAATAATCAAATGTTGGTGCTGTGAAGTGATTTAGTGAGCAGGTGTTTGGCATGCTTTAATATATCGGGGGAACTATCAGTTTTATAATTGAATTTATTGACTGCCATTCTATGAACAAAGTGACCAAAACTATATCAAATACCCTAAAACACAACTCAGTCCTCAGTCAGGTCTTCTGTATAGTGTTCTGCAACTTTAGCTATATTTCACCTATGCAATTTTAAGGGAACAGAAAATATGTTTTACTAACATGACTGCTGTAAAAAAAATATCAGGAAAATATCTGATTCCAGCCAAGTCATGAGTGGTGACATTCATAAATCTCTGAATGACCCTCATTTATACATGCAGTCTCTAAGATGCTTACAACAGGTGGTATCACTGGAGGGGTACATGGTCTGCTACCACCAAAGATCATCTCGTGTGGAGAAATCATGGGTAAACACATCATGATGACAGAAATATTTTGGTGTAATTAAAACATCTTAAGTTACGATGAGTTTAGCATCCCATGACAGCATGTCTGTTTTCATTCAGCTGTCACTTCATTATGAACATTGTGAAATAATCGTGTGGTTATGAAAGCCAGTTCACAGCTGCAGTATTGTGAGAGAGGAAATGCCCACATTAGCGGTTGTAGTGGTTGAAGTTAGAATTGGGTAGAAGCTGCTCTCATGCAGTGTGAAAAGCAAATGAGACGCAGCACAGGGCATCTCGCAAGCATCTGCATCCCAGTCCTAGAAACCCAGCCAAAAGTCGCAGATGCTTCATTATACATTCTAAATAATGTGTCTTTGTAGCAGAGGAGCCATCCGGCTTGCATTGACCGACTTGACAAACACTGATATAAATCAGGCTGTGGAACTTTTATAGAATTAGATCAGACATTTTACAGATGCACCACGGATACAGTCCATATAAAGCCATTTTCACATACATTTTATTAGTCTGTTACACAAGAGCTTTTCAACCTGGAGCCTCTTTAACAAATGCAGCTGTACAGATGCCAGTTTTACCCAAGATGGCTTAAAGGAATAGAGCACAAAAAAAAAATAAAAAAAAAATACTCAGGTCATCCAAGATGTAGGCTAGACGAGTTTGTTTCTTCATCAGAAGAGATTTGGAGAAATGTGGCATTACATCACTGTCTCACCAGTGGATCCTCTGCAGTGAATGGGTGCCGTCAGAATAAGAGTCCAAACAGCTGATAAAAACATCACAATAATCCACAAGTTATGCACATGACTCCAGTCCATAATGTCTAAATGAAGTAAAAGGATTAATGTATGTTCTAAACAAATTCATCATTAAAATATTACAACTGCTGCTTCCAAGTCCTCCATCTAATGCATCCTCCAGTGAAGATGTCCACCCCCTGTTGTCTTCTCACATCAAAATCCACTGGATTTTGGACTGCTATCGCTTATAAACAGTGCTTGTTCTGTGCATATTTCTCTCTTGATTCAGACAAGACAACTTATCTTTCTTTACTAACTGACAGATGTCAACTTAAATGTCTCAGGATACTAAAATAAATACATGCAGTTCAATTCTTTTTTCTGCTTTATATTTATTAGCAAAACGTTAATGTGACCCTGGACCACAAAACCAGTCAAAAGTAGCACAGGTATATTTGTAGCAATAGCCAACAATCATTTCAAAAATCATTAGGATATTAAGTAAAGATCATGTTCCATGCAGATATTTTGTAAATTTCCTACCGCAATTATATATCAAAACTTAATTTTTAAATAGTAATGTGCATTGCTAAGGACCTCATCTGGACAACTTTAAAGGCGATTTTCTAAATTTATGCACCCTCAGATTCCAGATTTTCAAATAGTTGCATCACAGACAAATATTGTCCTATCCATACAAACCACACATCAACAAAAGCTTATTTATTCAGCTTTTCATATAATGCATAAATCTCAATTTCAAAAAGTCACACTTATGACTGGTTTTGTGGTCCAGGGTTACAAATATTATGAGCAAATATAAAAGATATTAAATAAAGATTTGTGCATGTATATAAATATTTCATCACACAACATACTTTATGAATCAACAGAAAAAACGAAATAAAAGTGTGACAGACCACTGTGTGACGCTCAAATGCACGATTCTTTCGCGAATTGAGGATCACTAAACAAGACATTATGTTCTTTATATCCGATACTTGTATTAAGACAGTGATTTATGCATCCCCAATTGTAGGCCTATTACCAATAATATATTGCATTAAAATGTTAATTGTAAAATTCAGTTTAAATATTTTTTACACGTGCACACACATCTTTATATTATCTAAAGATTCAGTCAATTAGTTAGGCACAAGTGGTTAAGGAATTATTGTAGTCCCTCTGCATGAAGGATTTTTTTTTTTTTTTTTTTGTCAAGCACATTGAGCAATCTTCGCGTTATGCCAAGCCGGTTGCATTACCATTGGTTGTTTCACCTTTCAAGCGCGTGCATAATGCCGTTCAGTTGCATTAACGGAACGGCAGCGGGCAACACTCTCATATCGAGACTGTGGAGAACGAGGACGTCATAGAAACCTAGTTAGTGCAGTACTAATGCAAAAACATACTTTTGAAGTCTCAACAGTGCAACGCAGTTGGATATAACTGTTATTTTCCCTTCTTATGCCATGAAGAACATTCTCCTCAAGCTGTGGATCTTCATCGCTCCAGCTGTCTTCCTCCCTTCGCTCCGCGCTGCCGAGGATGAGTACTACACCTGGAAACCGGACTTTTACGATTACGGCAAAAAAACACAGTGCATGGACATTCCCGAGGACCTGAAGTTGTGTTTTAATGTGGGCTACCACCAAATGCTGCTTCCCAATTTGCTGGAGCATGAAACCATAGCGGAGGTGAAGCAGCAAGCGGGCAGCTGGGTTCCTCTGGTGCACAAAGCCTGTCACCCCGGCACGCAAGTGTTCCTCTGCTCGCTCTTCGCCCCCGTGTGCCTCGACGCACCCATATATCCGTGCCGCTGGCTGTGCGAGGCTGTCCGGGACAGTTGTAGCCCTATTATGCAGGCGTTTGGGTTCCCTTGGCCTGAAATGCTCAACTGTGACAAGTTTCCCCTGGACGAAGTGTGCCTTTCTATGAACACCACCAGCAGCAATGATACGGACACATCCCCAGGTGTGTATTATAGCTGTATTTGACTGAATTTCACATTAACTTATTTTTTTAATCTTCCTTTTTATTTTTAAAAAATATATGTTGCAGCCAAATAAACTGTGCCACAGTTACGGTTCTGTTTACTGTTTTATTTATTGTTTTGGTTACATATTGTTATGTTTAGGTTATTTAAAAATGTGAAAAATAAAAGTAAGAATCAGTAGGTGTGTCTTAAGTTTAGAGTTTTTGTGAATTATGGTTTGATAAGGCTGATTGTTTGTTTAGATACGTTTATGATGCATTACAAACAAATAAACAAGGGTTATTGACATGTATTTAGTTTTTACTTAACATTACAGTGTTAAAATACATTTTTTTTAAGTGATATCAAAGTCATAACCTGCAGTAATAAATTTGTTGCATTTTTTCACCATTTTGAATTTGAAACTACTAAAAAATATATGTATTAAATATTAAAAATATAATGTCAAGTTGATAAGAATATTATTGAATATTCTAACATTTTTGATTTTCAAGTAATTAAACATCTTACAATTTGCTTAACGACTTGAGATGTAAGCAACATGCAGGACATTTGGATTAAATAATAATAATTTTTTTCTTCTTTTTTTCTTTAGGTGTCCCGTCTGTTTGTCCGCCATGTGACAATGAGATGAACACAGATGCAATTTTGGAACACATGTGTGCCAGTGAATTTGGTAATGTATTTTTTTTGCAATATTGGTATTTTAAAAATTACCCTAAACTGAAGTACAGATTGGATCCAAGTAATTACTTTAAAAATGTAGTATATTTATTTTAAAAGATTAAATCCAAGATAAATAAAGTAAACATAAATGATAACATTGATTAGGGAGATTTTCCAGTTAAGTTGCTAATTGAGATATTAATTTATTGTGTCTGACAATAAAAAAACAACATATTTTGTCTTTATCGACAAGAGAGAAATGAGAAGCTAGCTGTATTTTTTCCTGACTAGTATCAACACGCTGATCTTATGGTGTAAGGTTGAAACACACTACAATGTCAAACCCTATACTGAGTTCAGAACAATTCTGAAAATGAGCTCTTATATAGACTATTATGGAAATCTGTCTAAAACATATTGCAACGCACCTCAGATGTGAAGGGTTTTGGCATAGTCTTTTTACCAACATAACAAGCACTGAAAAGCAAAACTTGTTCCAAACACTTTTCGGCATAGTGCTACTAACGCAAGTGATTTCAGAATGCTTCATTTATTGGCCAACGCTTAATGACTTCAAGAGAACAAAATCCGATCGTCTGATTCCCATCATTGTGATTCCTCTCAGGTCAAGGATTTAAGCCCACACATTTGTTTCCAATAATATTGTTGCCTGAAAATAATATTTATAATATTACTTTCTGGATTTGCACTCTTTAAATTGATTTCTCTCTTGAGACAGTCAAGTGCTGCTTAAACATAACAACACGTGTGTCCAAAATTGTTTACCTATGAACAGATCTTTTTTGTTGTTCTGTTTCCATAGTTTTGTTTTTAAATGCAACTTAGCATGGTCAAACCTTCTCTCTCTCTCTCTCTCTCTCTCTCTCTCTCTCGTGTGACCCTGGACCACAAAAACATACATAAAAATCATTTTTTTTTTGTGGAACAGCATACTCATAACAGTCGATTATTAGATTTCAGCAGCAAATGGAGATACTTGGATTTATAAAAAGCAGAGCTACTTCTTCCATTGCAAATGCTGTGATCTGGACAGAATCCAGAAGGTCTTTTTTTCAGGGTTTGAGATGTTGTCAAAGACAGGAAGCCAGCCGCTGGAGATTTGCAAGAATTTCATGGGACCTTTTATTTTACGGCAAGCTATAAGCACCAACTCAGCAAAGGCTTTTTCTAGTCATTATAGGATGACTGTCTAAAACTGTGTAACACTGTTGAATGTGAATGACAATATGCTGTTGTTACCTTAAACAGGTAGATATTTCTACCTAATCTGAGTTTAATAATACTTTTTGATTAACATATATATTTTTGATTAAATGAAGCACATTTTAGGTTACCTGAAATTTTCTACAGTGCATTTATGTTAACGTTTTAAGCAAAATGCTTATAATTAAAATTTGAGAGAAATATGAGAAAATATAGCAGTGGAAACCCTGATCTAGTTTGTGTTTCTTGGCTTTCTTTTTTGAAAATTTTCCTTCTATTGCACTAGTGCAAATACATCATATGATAGATGTTTTGTCAAAATAAAGCTCCAGGGAATAAAACATTTTGCAGCTCAGAGGAGGATTTTAAAAGTAGTGTTTTAAAATGATACTGTAATGTATGTAATGTATTTTTGATATGTGTAGTAGTTGTTCTGTTTTGTTGGTAATGCTAAACATTGTTATCCACAATACACCCATTTAATAATAACCCATTTAAATTGCTTAAATTCTTTCATAATGCCATGCTTGAATAACAAATTATTTAAGGAGTGCCTCAGGGATCGGTAATAAGACCTTTTTTGTTTTAGCATCACCAATTGAGCAAGTTTATGAGAAATTGTGATGTCTCTTTATTGATCATAGTTGGAATTAGAATTTGATGCGTACCCAAGAATCATATCCTCACACACCCTGGACGATATTGCGATACAACACATTGCACCATGCAGCTTTGCACAATTAGCACAGAATAGCATCTGAAAGACATAAACTAGAATGAGTTCTTGGCTAAAATGTGACAACAGATGATGAAAACAGCCAAGTGTCCAGCATCTCCATGGCAAAGAAATACAACAATGACCTTAAGCAAAAATCCTTCAAATATTTGCATTTTCCATCAATACTTGAAGGTTTTTTTTTTTTTTTTTTTTAATGAAGGTTTTACATAACCATTTTAGATGTTACATAACTCTTTTGGATATTTATTTAACTTCATATGTGTGCAAACAAATTGTCTCATTTAAACTTTCATGATCATTAATGACTTCTGAAACCTAAATTTTTCTTTTTGTAGCAATCAAGACGAAGATTAAGGAAGTAAAAACAGACAACTTAGACCGAAAAGTCATTCTGCAAAAAAAGAGGAAGCCGGTGAAGCGTGGAAATCTGAAAAAGCAGGACCTAAAAGAGCTTGTACTTCACCTGAAAAATGGAGCAGACTGTCCATGCCAACAACTGGAAAACTTAAAGAGCAACTACTTAATCATGGGCCGCAGTGTTGGGAAACAGTATATATTGACAGGCATTCATAAGTGGGACAATTCTAGCAAAGAATTTAAGAAGGCCCTTAAAAAACTTAAAAGCCATAAATGTCCAGCTTTTGAGACAGTGTTCAAGTGATTTTTGATCAGTTGGTTGCTAATCTTTGTGAACTTTCCATTATAGCATTATATTCGATTTTACATTACAGTACAGTATAGAAAGGAACCATAGATGCAACAATCCAAATAGTTAGTTTGTTTGCCCAATAAATGTCTGAATACATACAATCAAGTGCCATTTAGTTCACTTTTTAAAAAGTTCTTGAACATTTCTAACCAACCCAAGTACAAAACACAGTTATTCACATTTATTTACATTCCATTATGCTACAAGTCAGTTGAGTGAGTTCTGCTTTTGCAAACACTGCCTTATGGTATATCTTAATGTTTTTCTGGTGGAATAATATCTATATCCATGCAATCTGTTAATAATGTTTGTTTTATAATATCCATCACAGCTATCAGGTATTCAGTAAAATACATAAGACATGCAATAAAGAGATTTTCTGACAGTTTGTTATTGCATAGGATGCAAATCACAGTTAATCATGCGGTGGAAGGTGTATAGCATGCCTGAGGACTTGCACAATGCACTGTAATCATTTAACATTAAAAGAGAAAATATTTTTAATATATTTGACTGCACTCTTTATTTATTACATTATAATGAGTGCTTTAAGGAAAAAAGACAAGTAGCAGTGACCTGCCAAGCAGTCCAGCTATAACAATCACATGCTGTGAAATCACTGCGAAATAATCACTTCAAATCAGATCAGATTAGAGAAATTTCAGACTCTGCATGTGCCCTGTGTAAGCAAACAGCCAGACAAAGTGTTTATCTTGTATAGACAGATCTGAAAGGTTTGTTTTGGATTGAGGGAGAGTTTTGGACATATTTCTCTCCCAGCTTTCCTGATGAAAGGCAGTTTGAGATGGAGAGTTGGTAATATATTGTTTGTTGAAACCAAAAGATTATATGATAAATTATAATTTATACTAAAAGATCCAAGAGAATAAAAAAATTAATTCTGAAAAAAAAAAGATCTAATAATATTAGTCCATTAGATAATTTTAGTCCATGTCTACACTGAAAAATGGTGTAGAAACTATTTTTACTTAAAAATTGCTAGTAAATTAATTGTATATTTGCTTTGATGTCATCTATGCTAATATACTTCAAAGCATTGAAAACGTTGACATTTAAAATTTACGTATTTCTCTTCAGGAAAAACTGACCAAAAATATTGATGACTCATCCTGTACTACACCGATTTTTGTCCAATCAAATGCTCTTCTGAGTGAGAATGTCCCTAATGACTAGCATGCCTCCAACTAGCAAGTAGAAAATCATGGATAATGGCTGTGACGCAACCACGGTTATTCAAACAAGCTTGTGAAAAACGTCACCTCAAGAAAAGCACACTGCATTTTTTTGGACTGGGGGCATTTTCCTGAGAAAACATCTGTGTTGTAATGCCCGCCAATCAGTAATCACTTTGATATGCTTTAAGTGCCCTTATTTGTGGCTGATGATCTGTGAAGCAGTAAGATCTGTTATCGACTCTCATGCTCCAGCAGGACAGGCCTTCAGATTACCTGGCTTTGCAGTACTGATGCATACTGCTCCCAATAAGTATCAAAACGCTTGCTTTCATTAATATGATTTAAGTGGAACGAATTTTAGTAAAGCACTGCATATGTTATCAGAGTCATGCAGGAGTCTGAGAGATTTAACGTCATCACATCAGAACAGTTAAAAGATGTTGAGCAGATAGCTCCGCATGACTTGCACTGATGCCATAGTGTGTGAAAGTGTGTGTCTGATATTGCCATTGGCACTACACCTGTTTACATTCCCAGTGTCATAAAGTGTACAAGAGTGATAGCATCAGATTCAGATAGTGCGGGTGTTGACAACATGCCTTTACAATTGAATCTGCCATGAAATTATTCTAGCCTGAACTCACAGGTGCTGCTTTTAAAGAGCATAACATGGCCATGATTGTGTGTGGAAAAATAAAGGGTGGCCATGTAAGGCTTGCAAACATTGTACATTACACAGAGTACACTGATTTCAATCTTAAACTATAAAAACCAATAATTATGATATAAAAAATGATAAGGTATCAGTTCATAATTATGAGATAATAGGTTGAAAGTATGAGATACTGAGTCACAATTATGATTGAAATTAATATTTTTCTCATAATCTCCACTGTCATAATTTCATGCATTTCTTTGATGCTTTTTATGTCATAATTTTGATTTATCTCAAAATATCTAATATTTATGTTTATAATTTATACCTTTTATCTTAATTTTGACGTCATAATATTGATTGTCACAATTATGACATTTTATCTTATAATTGTGACTGTAAATTTCACCTTTTTAATTAAAAAAGATTATATATATAAAGTGTCCTTGTGGTAATTATACATTTAAGTACCAAGTAATATTATTAATTAACTACATGTACTTACTATATGGTTAGTGTTTGGCTTAGGGTTACTTGCATGTAATTATGCATAATTTATTGTTATTATAACAGTAAGTACAAGTAACATGTAACAAGGACACCTTATAAATAAAGTGTAACTGTTACTCAAAAATGATTAAAATGTCATTTCTACCAAGTTAATTTGCCTCACAGAATGCTTCTTACACAATACATCATTTGAAATGTGGTGGAAAGTTTCATGACATTCAGAACGACCCCTAAACACACACACACACACACACACACACACACACGCACACACACACACAAATTCACCTTTGACATATGCACAATATATACACTGTGAATATTGTTTATAATCAAAATAATACTTACAAAAATAACAAACATGAGCTCTGGAATGTTGTGTCCCATAGATTTCTAAGCACTTTCTTGTGTTTTTACCAAGCGGCAACCTCCCGCTCTCTCTCGTAAAGCCAACATTGAAGTGACTTAAACTGTAATTCGTCACTAGGGCTGGCTGCAAAAGTGAGTCAATCCCATAGACTCCCCATGTTATACTGCCCAACTTCACAGCAGAAAAAAACATGTTTACGGCCTGGTTCAAAAAATTTATTTGGTCTATATAGCTAATTTTGCCCTTCATGACAACTGTGAGGGGGGTGAATTTTTTTATAACTCATCCATTTAAATTTTATATAAGCCTTAAAGTTCTGGATAATTAAGGGCGTGTCCACTTGAGTGATAGGTGGATTACGCTGCTGACACTGCTGTCGCGCTAAGTGGGTGTGGCTTCAGCAACTAACTCCCGCCTTTTTGCCCATTTAAGATTATCCAGGAGTGACGCGCGGTGACGCGCTGCCAAGATGGCGACGGCCCACTTTGCACACTTTAAGCTTCAAAAATGCTCTTCAGAAAACTACGGGTGATGGCACGGACACTACGTCCGTGTTTTTATACAGTCTATGGTTTTTACAAACTGAGGGACGAGTTGAAATTGTCTGTGGTAATCGCTAACATGCCACAGATGTTGTGCATAGAGCTTAACTCGTACTGAACCCAGAGCATTCCTTTAAAAATGTTTAGTTACTTTTGAAGACCCCCCCAACCTTTTGTTTGACGTCCTTTCAGGGTGATTCAAGCCGAAATTAAACCATCTGCAGTGAACACGTTTTGAAAGAAATCCATACATGGCAAATGGCAAAAACCCTGAGTGCGTGTAACCCCCAGGAGGAGCCCAGTGATCCCAGCTCGTGCAAAAGCGTAGTGATGGTTTATCCAGGTTAAGCAAATAGCTGTGTTTTGTGCTCTGGGATGACATTGCTTGCCAGACTCTATGGGATGATCATTAGAAGCAGCTGTTGGCTTTGCTGCTGCATATTTCCCAGCTTCATTGAATGAAAAAGACTTGTTTTTTTGTCTCCAGCCTTGAGGGGAAGAAAGCCTATTAAAAGCCATAAATAATATGATGCTCTCACAGGATAGCATCTGAGGTAAGATGGGCTCTGTGGTAAACATACTTCCACATGGGGTTTGGACTGAAGTTCTCACACATGCCAACTGTGAATCCCGCCAGATGGGATGCGCAGACTCTGAATATGGTGCCGTCACTATTCCCAATTCGATTTTGTCCACCAGTCTTATTAGGATTGAATTTTATGTGTTTATTTTAAGCTAGCATATTAGATCAAAATTATCCCAACTGAGGTCGGTTTGCGCAATCCTTCTGATCTAGATAATGGCTAAATAAATCTGACTCAGTTTGTTCAACATCTCACAGCTTTATCAAACAAATGGCCTTCTTGACTCTTGTGGGTGGGAGAGAAGGAATGCTGTCTGGTAAAGTACTTCTCGAAACTTTGGGTCCAAGAAATGTCCTTTGTAATCAAAGTGAACGACACAGGAATGGTTTATTTAGACACATGCAAGAACATGATGTATCGATATCTGGTAGCTTATAGGGGTAGTTCACCCTGAAAATAAAAATTCTGTCATTATTACTCAACCCTCAAGTTGTTCCGAACCCGGGTGACGTACGTACTCTCTTCTGGGAAAAACAAAAGGAGAAGCAGAATGAGTGTTTTTTTTCCATACAGTGAAAGTGACCAGGAGCTATCAAGCTTCAAAAATGACTAAAGCTCCCTAAAAGTGGTTTATGAATGACTCTACTATAGTTTGCCAAATTATTCTTAAGTCATACAACATGTTTGTGTGATGAACAACCAAAATCTAAACTGAAACATGTCTCAAAATCTCATTTGCATTTATGAAATATTGAAAAAAAAAAATCCAAATAAATGTAGATTTTATTCTGTTCCTCAAACAAAGCTAGTATATGTCTTATGAAATATAAAGAACTGACTCATGAATTAAAGAATGATGTTTGTTTCATCAAACAACCCATTTTTTGATGTGAAAGACTTTTAAAAATGCAATGGTAAACTTTTTATTGTTAACTGGTTAATGGTAAGTTCATTGTCTATATACTGTAATATAATAACCTGTAATAGATCTAATGGAGCTTTTCATGTAAAAAACTTTTAAATGTTCAATTTGAAGTGGAAGTGAAAAAGAACAAGTCATCTTATAATTTACAGCATTAAAAAAAAACATAAATTGATGTGAAATTGGTGGTTTTGCATTGGAATAATGGTTTCTTCTCAATTATGTCCATGGGGTTTTGTTACATCTTATGTTGTTTAATTAATGTTTATTGCATCATTTTAGTGTCACGTGTTACCATAAAGTGGCTTTTGTCTTTATCATCTGTGTTTTTACGTTGTTTAAGATTTGATCTGAACATTAACAATGTAGCAGCATACATACCTTGCATACTTTGTTTACGTATGTGATACTCTTCAAAATTGCGCTATAGGGTGAGGAGAACAAAGTCGTTATTTTTGTTTTCTTTACGCACAAAAAGTATTCTGTTAACTATCAAAAATCTATGTTTAACCACCTATATCACATAAATAACCTTAACGATCACCTTACTATCATACAGAACCTCAAAATTCAAAGAAAACTTACTAATTATGGAGGGTCAGAGAGCTCTCGGCATGCATCAAATAATATCTTAATTTGTGTTCTGAAGATGAACAAAGGTCTTACAGGTTTGGAACTACATGAGGGTGAGTAATTAATGACAGAATTTTCATTTTTGGTGAACTGTCCCTTTAAATCTGGACAGCATGCAATTCAGTTTAAACATAACCAGGGCAGATAATAACCGGCTTGGGTGTCGTGGATCATGGATTTGGCAGGGAGGGGATTTGTAGACACACACTGGACTTGATTTGCTCTCGCAAAGTCTTGAGATACAGACCTGACCCCTACTGTGAGGTGAGAGCAGATTTTGGCAGGAGGGTTGGATTTCATAAATCAGCTGATGGCCTTTCATAGCTCTGGGATATAAACACATATTTTTCATATGTTTCGTTTATGACATTGACAAATCGATAATGGGGTAAAGCTGCGGAGTTGTATTACATTTAGCCACTAACAAGAGAAGTAAATATTTTCAGCTGAATAATCTACTTCATTTATTATTGTATTTTTTGTATTATTACATTTGGTTTGGAGACTGAGTTTAAAAAAAAAAAAAAAAAAAACGTTCTTCCAGGAATTTTCTCTCTCTCAATCTACCCATACTACAGTTTTGGCACTACAAACTCCCTGATGATTGAGAGAAAAAAATCTGGCTCTAAATCTCAAGTCCACTCTTTCAACATGAGAAAAATATGTAAAATAAAAACTGTTTGCCCAAATTTATGACTGGTCTGTTTTTTTCTGTCATTCTATAAGCCGATATGTTGGCTCAAGGGATAGTCAGTCTCTTATATCTGTAATCAGGGCCTGACCTTTATACTGAAACAGTCAGTCACTGTGATGCCTGTAGAAAGCGTTATAAACATATCAATGTCCCAAATGCATCATATGACGTATGTCAGTGACATGTTTATATATCCAGTGAGAGGTATATGTAAAGCAAACAACTGACTTATGAAATACCCCACAGCAGCATGCATCATCTCCACCCATGCAATTACACCAAATGCCCAATAGAGGGCAGCACCTACTTTACCTGCTGGTCATTCCTGTTGACTTATGTTACTTTAAAATGTATATATATACATTTTCTTTCTCCGGAGGTACCTTTTTCTGATCGAATTTTGAAGGTGGCATAGATGTAGGCCTATCCTTCGCTTCCTTAGATATCCCAGAATCCTGTGTGTTCCATTCTGTGATTGCTGAGCTAAAAAATAAAGAATGCGTCTTAAATCAGCCTTAAAGGTTACGTTTGGCAGTCAGTTTGTGTGTAAATGTTTATTTCTGACTAACTTTTTGCACTTTTGATGTTATTTATAGCGAGAAATCAGTATTACAGTAATTAAATATTCATTTAGTTATCACCAAAACTCGTTCTATTTTATTGTAGATCATTAAACTGTTACGCTGCCTTAGAAGCCTGTCCGGAATTAGTTTCATGAGGTAGCTTTGTGCAAAAACGGTGCCTGAAAAGTCATTGCCTGATAAGGCAGCAAGTCAGCAAGCCATGTATTTAATGAAACATCTCTTAAATAAAAACAGAGATTTTTTTAATAATTTGTAAATTCGCGATTTTGGATTTTATACTGACACCTGTTGGCCTGGATGAATGAAGCTTGTTTGCTATCTACTGTCACCTCACTAAGTTAATTTTTTGTTATTATTAACAATGTTGTTGTTAGTTTGTCCTTCATTTTACTACACAAACACACCCGTATAATAAATATTCCTGGATTCAATGTAAAAATAATTTTGTGTTCTATTTGTGACACAGTAGCTACTCACAGTGTTGTGAAACGTTCACTGGCCGCTTTCCTTTCTTGCGTTCAGGAGCTGCGCGCAACGCATTGTAACAGCATACTGGAGTCTCGAAACGGTTTTTAAATAATTCGAATGGACGCAAAACAAGAACGCGTGTGCAGCCTCTTTCAAGAAAACAATAAAAGTTTTTCTATAAAAGTTCTAAGAACATTTCATATCCCATACGTTTGGTAAACATCACCAAAATGAGAAACAAGCCAACACTGACCTCAAGAAAGAGGCTGCCGGTCACAATCAAACAAAAATAAATTGAATAGATTTTTTTTAAATACCTCAACAGCTCACGGATTAGTTAAATGACAATTAATTTTCTTTAAATGAATTATTTCTTGATTTGCTCGTTGCCAATGTGTGGCAGCCAATGAGCGCGGCGCGGGGCGGAGAGCAGCCTCTGAACATGGAGCTCACTCAGGAACTGATGCAGACACACAGCACGCTCAGCATCACTTACACACACTCTATGAACTGTACGATCAGCAATCATCTGCCTGTTTGTCTCGATCACCTGCACCAGGGATACAGTTACAAGTAAGCTTTTGTTTTCACTTTTACGCGAATCTCCAGCGTTTCTTATTCTTCATAATGCATGGACTTAAACATAGTAGAAGAGCGACTTCGTTTCTTTCTTTTTTTGAGTTTGAGTTTATTATTGTAGTATTACTACTATTATTATTCTGTGAAACTGTTGCATTTTCTTTTTTTAGTGCTCATGTAAATTACATCTCAGAACCCTTATAAAAGCTGAGCATTTGTGACTTTCATTTAAGCACCTTAAAGGGATAGTTCACTAAATTTTTTTTTAAAAATTCTGTTATAATTTACTCACCCTAAAGCTGTTCCTAAACTGTATGAGTTTCTTTCGTTCTGTTGAAAAAAGAAAGAAAGAAATAAAAAGATATAATTCGAATAATGTGAGTAACGAAATAGCTGCTGGTCCCCATTGAATTACATAGAATAAAAATAAAAAATAAATATATTTTTTTCAAAATGCTATTTCAATAAGTCAGTGAGGACCAGAAACTCTTTAGTTACCCACATTCTTCAATGTATCTTCTTTTGTGTTCAGAAGAAGAAAAGATTTGGAACAAACTTTACAGTGACTAAATTATGACAGAATTTAAATTTTTCAATGAAGATATTAATGATTGATCTTAATCGGATGAGCCTTAAGTGTAAAATTGTTATATTAAACAAATATGGATACATAAACATTTTGGTTATACAGTATAATATTGCAGAGTGATTCATATATATTTAAGATAAAAATTCTTAACAGCAGAGGCTTATGTGTATCCTTTTGAGACTTCTAGAATATTGGTTTATTCTTCTTATGAAAATCAGGTGTTTATGGCACATACATAAAAAAATATGACCATATTTTTTAAAGAGTAATATTAGAATATTCTTGTGCTTATGAGTTCAGTCATTGTCTTCAACGATTGTGTTATAGGTGCTGATAACTTTGTAGGCACATCAGCTGTGCAGTTTTCTCCTCATCTCAAAAGCGGTGGGTTTTGTAAGAATGAAAAGAAAGCACCTGCTCTCCTGTGCCTCCTTTCACTGATTTATTTTTTCTCCTCACCTCATACTCCATTATAACATTCATTGAAATAATGGAAATTGCATTTTTTTCAAACTTAGGGGAAATCAATATGTGGTTCTGGGGCTTACGCGAGGCAAGCAATCACTTTTCCACACATGAAAGAAGAGCGTTATGCTCATCTGCTCAGGCCTTTGTTAGCCAGAGCTTGTATTGACGTGATTAACTTTGACAGAAGAGACTCTGATAAGATCCATCTCTTCAGAAAACCATTTCTGCTCGATTCTTTCTTTCCTTTTTTTCTCCCTGGTCTTTTTATTAGAGTTATTTCAGGGTAATTTGTAAGAGATCTTTCATGTTGGATTTCTAAACTGTCTTTGGAGATACAAGTGACATCTGATGGAAATCATAAGTATAGAGCAAGTCATTCACAGTTCTAATTAAAGTCTCATATCCAGTGTCTGATCAATCCTGATGTAATTCCCAACTGCTTTCTTAAGCTGCTGTAATCCTGCATGTCTAAATTAAAGGTTACATAAATTGGCAGGGCCAGTTGCATCTCCATTTGACCCATTGATTATCATTTGGAAGGGCTTTTGGAGTGGCAGTTCCCTTTCAGTCGGTCACTCTCGACGTCCCGTCGGATGGCCAACGAATTGGGATCTCGCTTAGAGAGACCAATCTACTTCAAGTGTAAACTTAACGAGCCAAAGCACATTGGCATGTGATTATTGCATCCAGCTGCCGCTGATCACAGCGTGAGTACAAGTAGTCAGCAGATGCAGCGCATATTCAGCTTTTCGCTTCGGAGCCCAGCGGTTCTATCGTTCTGCTCCTAACCTTCTGCTTTGAGTCTACAAGATGAGTTCAAGCACGCTCTTCAAGGGCTCTCGTGCTGGTGGTACAGCGCTTCAGTGGTGGTGGTTTTCCTTTGTTGAGTGGGTTGCACACAGCAGGCTGCACTACCCCCTGTGTGTGTTGCAGGCAGCCATCTCCCCTGTGCGCTTCAGCACATTAAAAGAGCATTTCTAAAGAGCATCCACGGGTGGAACGTCTTTTTAAAGACGCATCTTAAAAAATTCCCTTCCATCCGTGCTTTTCTGGATGCGGTCGTTACCTGGCGCCGGGTGATGGTCACGATCGCTGCCTCTCGTGTCTGAGCATTAAGCATGCTGAGGTGGCTAACGTGGACGAGTCATGCTCCCATTGCTGGAGGATGACCATCTCGGAGTTGCGTTCCAGACTCCATTTCCTGCAAAGGGGTGGAGTGCCCATGCCAGTGCTTAGATCTAGGGTTCCCTCTGGCGGCAGCTGGGGCGCCTTACTTCTGTCACTGGCCAGACTGGTCTCATGGTGACGGTAAGGAATTCCCCTCTGAGGAGGGCTCCTCCTCCTGCCGGCACTTCGAAGCCAGTGTTGCTGTCGAGAGAGCAGGCTGTATCTGTATCTTCACCTGTATCTTCCGTGGCTCCCCCCGATGATCGGATGTTGATCCTTTTTTTTCGGGAGGAACCAGACATTAATTTTCGGGAGGAAGGTTCGTCAGCGGTGCCACCCTCTAGGCGGCCAGCGGTGCCGGATGCGGATCCGTAAATGATGGCTATGCTTTCCTGGGCCGCCGAGAGTGTCAGGCTCAAGTGTAAAATTCCACCGCGTCCCAAACCCTTGAGGTTTGTTCGATCGGTTTCTCGGGGTGGCATGCACTGGTTCTCAGGGCCCCACCCCAGTGCCTTTCTTCCCGAAGGTGCATGATGAGCTCACTGGGTCATGTACGGCACCTCTACTGCCAGAAACTACCCCAGTGGCTCATCCTCCCTCACCACCCTTGATGGTGGCACAGCATGGGGGTACACAGAAGTCCCCCAGGTGGATTGGTTGGTTGCGATGCAATTGTGTCCAAATGCCACTACCACTTGGCGGGGGTAGCCATTGCTGTAGGCACTCGTCGGCTCTGATCAGCAGTGCTTATACGGCATGTGAAGAAGCTGCTTCTGCCTTACACGCTATGGCGTTGTTGCAAGCGCACCAGGCTAAGGCACTGAGGAACTTGCACAAGTGTGGTCATTACCTGGAAGTTCTCAAAGAACTCCACACCACGACAGACCTCACACAACAAGCGACTAAGGTTATGGCGCGGTCTCTGGGTCATGCGACGTCCACTATGGTGGTCCAGGAGTGCCATCTCTGGCTGTGTCTGGCCGACATGCGTGAGATGGACAAGACACAATTCTTGAATGCCCCTGTGTCCCAGACCGGCCTTTTCGGCTACACGGCGGAGAACTTTGCCCAGCAGTTCTCCGCTGCCCAAAAAGCAGACTGAGGCCATCAGGTACATCCTGCCACCGCCCCCACCCCCTTCCACCACCAAGCCGCCGGCGGCAGCACCTCAGCCTGCTTATCACCGAGGACGGCTCCCTGCCACCGCCTCCACTCTCGCGCAGCAAACGCAGCAGCTTCCAGCAACCCGTCCAGGCCCCCACCAAACCTGGTGGCAGCGCAAGAGCAAGCAGCCCTGAGACAGGCGACCCAGAGATGAAGGGATCTGCTCTTCTGGAGATGGTGAACGCACCATTCCCAGCCCTAGCTTAGCTCTGTCCAAGCATTAAGATGCTACGTTGACCGGACACAAAGCTTCAGGACCTCAGACCAGCTCTTTGTCTGTCACAGAAGGGGAATGCTGTCTCCAGACAGAGGATGGCCCACTGGATTGTGGATGACATCGCCCTGGCTTATCAGGCACAGAAGACTCCAGAGAGTCCATATAGTAGACCCTGTTGAGCTCCTCCAGCCCCTTGGTAGCCAGACGTGCCAGAGTGTCCGGCGCTAGGCCCTCTCTCGATGAATCCGTGAGAACTGGTAGAGGGCTGGGTTCCAACTTCCATATGTAGAGACCTAAGTGGATCACATTTGTGTAAAGTCCACGGTATTGCCGCAGAGCCTGTGTTTCCCCAGCAGACTTCTGCCATTCCAAGAGGGTTACAATCACCTCCAATCTTCCATATGCACCTAAACGGATGTTCATATGTGTATTGCTTCTGAAACCTCCTTCGGGAAGGGTGGAGCTTCCGCAACGTCCCTGTTCCAAGTGGAATGGGTACGTTTTCCCAGTGTTATCCAGTCTTACTGATTGGGTAGGGCCATAGCAGCAGTAGCTGGTCCTCTTGTGGGTGCAGTTGGCTTCCACGGGACACTGGAAGGGGCAATAGCTGTGGCCTTTTGGTAGGGATCCCAATCCGTCGGTCATCTGAGAGTAACTGACTGAAAGGGAACGTCTCGGTTATGTATGGTAACCCTCATTCCTTGAAGGAGGGAATGGAGATGTCATGTCCTGTCACCACAGCTCCTTTACCACCGCTGAGCAGCCGGGTCACTGACTCGGCTCCTCAGCAAAAACCTGAATATGCGCAGCATCTGCTGCCTACTTATACTCACGCTGTGATTAGCGGCAGCTGGATCCAATAATTGCATGGCAGTGTGCAATTAATACCCCAGAAAACACTCTTAAAAAATTAATTCTCCCAAATTAATAACAAAAAAACCCCTCGAATGCTAAATACAACTACGTTCTCTCCTTCAGGGAACGAGGGTTACCATACGTAACTTTTGAGGAGGCTGTATACAAATCTTTACCACAAAAGTTCAATGCATAAGTGAGAATGCATTTGTTTGATTTTGAGAGAGGATAGATGGCTTTTTTGGAAGTAATGATTTTGGATTATTGGGTGTAAAGAATGCTGCAGGGTGTTATTTAGTTTTTGGGAGGCATCAGAGGGTCACAGACATTCTGAAACATGATTTCTGCCTGCAGACAATTTATCTGGAATAGTTATGGGATATATAGACGGTTTGAATGTATCCCTAGGGAGAGGAGAAAGGGTTTGAAAACAACCTTAATTTTATTTATATAAAACTCTTTTATCATTATTCAAATTTCAGTTGGCAATGCCCTTGAATCATAAATGAGCCCTAAGCAGTTGTTTCTTCAGATCTGGTCCTAGAATAGTAGAATCTAGAGCACCATAATATCTCCCATGATAATTTCAAAATGGTTGCGAATGACTAAAGCTTCATCAAAGTACTCGAAAACAGGAGATTACAGATTACTGTATACTTTATTTTTTTTAAGAAAAGATGCTGATTTTAAAGTAGCCTATTTTGTAGACTATTTAACAGCCTCATTGTGTGTTCATACTTTTCAATTTTTTATTGTAGGTTACTTTCTGATTTGATTAAGCATACTGAATTAATGAGTTCATCCCAAAAACGGAAAATTTGATAATTTACTCGCCCTCCAAACCCAAATGACTTTCTTTCATCTTCTGAAGACAAAAGAAAATGTCAGAACGATGAAAGTCTATAGGGTCCAGAATTATGCTTTTTTGACCCAATTGACTGCAATTTTATGTACAAGACCTGTAGCAACATTCTTCTAAACCTTTTGTGTGTGTGTTTATGTGTGTGTTTCAGAGAAGAAAGGAAGTCATACAAGTGTGGAATGACATGTAAATAATGTATGAATTTGAATTAAAAAATGAAAATTCGCTGAAAATGTACACACTTTTAGGCCATTCAAGTTGTTTCATCATTGGAACAGATTTGTAGAAATTTAGCATTACATCACTTGCTCACCAATGGATCCTTTGCAGCGAATGGGTGCCGTCAGAATGAGAGTCCAAAACAGCTGATGAAAGCATCATATTAATCCACAAGTAGTCCAAATGACTCCAGTCTATCAATTAACGTCTTTTGAACCAATAAGCTGTGTGTTTGTAAAAAACAAATCCATCATTAAGATGTTTTTAACTTTTTTAACTTAAGCTAAAATACGAGGCCTCTATTCATAAGATAAATATGCACATATCATGGAAAGTTAAAATGTCCTAATAATGGCTGTTTCTTTCAAGCGTGCATCTTTTCACTTCACAAGATAATTGATAGACTGGAGTTGTGTGGATTACTTGTGGATTATGGGGATGTTTTTATCTGCTGTTTGGACTCTCATTCTGATGACACCCATTCACTGCAGAGGATCCACTGGTGAGACAGTGATGTAATACCTCAGCTCGTTCTGTAATTAGAAATCCATCATTACGACCTACAATCTTTTTGCAGTGTCTAGATTATCAAAGGTCAGTATAAGGTTAACGTCAGATGGTCCCAGATCAGCATTAAAAAGTATGCACAGCATTCTCCTCCAGGCACAGTAGCAAGTTGGTGCCTCTTTTGACACGGAGCGGTGCCAGATTTATCTCCCTTCTTGTCTGTCTCATTATACCCCCTCCTCTCCAACATCCCTCTCCTTTTGCCAAATCCAAATGTCACAGATTTCATCAGTTTGCGCAAAGAATGTCACTGTATGATAAACTCAAAATGTCACAGAAGATGAAATCTTACATGATTGATGTAGGCAAGGTTATGACTTTACAAATACACCGAAAATGGTTTTTATTAGTTTGGATTATTTTCTCAACTGTTATACTATTGAGAAGTTTGTAATAATGAGTGTATGATATTTGAGATGGTCTCACTAGACCTTTGAACTCTTCTAGCTTGAGGCATTGCTAATGAATGTGTGACCAATCATGTTATGTGCTTAGAAATAAGTAATTGTCATAATATTCCTCTTCAGATGAAATCTACAGAAGTGGATCCGGGGTTATTCACTGACAGCTACTGCAAAGTGTGCAGCGCTCAGCTTATCTCTGAGTCACAGAGAGTCGCCCACTATGAGGTGAGTAACTCATGCACACACACACACGTTCACGTTGACATAAAGCATAAACATTTACTGATACCTGTTAATTTGATCTGCTGTCAATAATGTTCTACGGTCTGCTGCGCACTTTCTTAAATGAGGGCAGATAAGTAGGTTAATTAGGTTTTTGCTGCTAATATTCATATGCAATTAAAAAAGGGGGATGAATTTCACCCACCATCAATCACGGTATGTAAATAAATTTATTTCTGATGATATCATGCTAGATATGCGAGTAGGTTGATATACAACCTACATAAATATCCCACAATCCTGCCCATAGGAAAGAGCATTAGGGAGATCAGAAATTAATCAGAAATTTAAATGATAATAATACATCAGTTATTTCTTGCAGACAAAAATAAGATTAAATGGACACCAAATGGAGAGTTTGGTGAATGTTTTCTGTCTTATTTATCGCGTCAGAAATCTCTGACTCTGGTAATCTCAATATCTCAATCAAAAGCTGAGATTTCAATATGAACTCAAACATTTATTATTAATTCTTCTCAGATTAATCTATCAGTGTCCACATTTATATCCATGTACTGTTACTGTATATCAACAACTGTCACACTTTTCTATTTTTTATTAGTACAAAGTAGTTTTAAGAGAAATATCTGAAATATAATCTTTCCCATTCTGGTGTGTGTTTGATTAGGTTGTTGGTTAGAAGAACCTTTGCTAGGAACACAAATTAAATTTTTTTTTGATGAAATCCAAGAGCTTTCTGACCCTGCATAGACAGCAACGCAATTACATTCAAGGCCCAGAAATGTAGAAAAGAGGAAGAGAAGATCTTAATTTGTGTTTCTATGAACGAAGGTCTTACAGGTTTGGAATGACATGAGGGTGAGTAATTAATGACAGAATTTTCATTTTTGGGTGAACTATCCCTTTAAAAATTTGGGGTCTAAAACGGTTGTTTTGAGATAATGCAGTACAATTAAAAACAAGTGTATTCTACATATTTCCAAATGCAATTGATTCATGTGATACAAAGCTGAACTTTCAGCAAATAAATTTAGTTAAAATTATAAATGTCTTTACTATCAGTTTTGTTCAATTTAATGCATCCTTGCTGAATAAAAATATTAATTTCTTTCAAAAAAATCAAATTCTTCTACAGTAGTATGTACACCCTGAGCAATAAGTATGTGGTCTTTATATATTTGCTTGGTTAAATCTATAGTGCATTTAAATGTGTTCTAAAACAACATAGCCTTGGGAGCCCAAATAAACCCACTTGAACCATCACAGATGCAAGTCACATGACTGATTTCAATTAATAGACTAACAGAGCATGACAGGGTACACAAATTACCCTCTTTGTGTAAGCATTTTAGTACATTTAAAAAAAGTAATTGCTTTTGTGTATTTGCATCAGTTAACGGATCGCGGATGCATACACCCCAGTGGGATACACGATTATCTAGATGCATATGGATCACTAGCAGCGCACTGTCAGCGTTCTGTCTTTTTAAAACTCTCCTGATTTTTTGCAGCAGCTTGCTATAGGAGCCACATTATTCCTGGCAATTTCAGAGCTGTTTGCGAAGGCAGGATCCAAGTCAGATAATTACATAGCATTGGATATCTGCGTTTGTGATTTGTCGGGCCAAGTTCAAAATCGGAAACAACCAGCTGTTCTTCATTCGCTCCTTTCAGCATACACTATTTCACCATTCAAACTGAGGAATTAGATGTGCTGGTCTTCATATTGCACACCAATCATCCAGGCCTCCAGACCAGCTGGGGCTCATGATATCAGATATGATATGGCTGTTTGTCCAAAAGTGTGACTTTTTGGCTTGAGTAGCCCAGTGGTTTTTGCATGCATGGTATTGTCTTTGCGGTTCTATCTGATGCATCGACTGTGACAGTGGTTGATGACAGCTTCTTGCATCATAAGTCATTACCTCAGCCATGAATGGAGATGTCTTAATTAATTTGCCTGTCGCTGTCGGTCTCCTGAGGGAACGGAGCCATGTGGTCGACACTTGCGCTGACTGAGAACCAGCTGTTAGCTTGTTAACCCAATCTAGAGTCTGGTCTCGTCTGCAATATCACGTCTCTCATGTTTAAATGATGAGGCTTTCAACATGAGAAGTTCAGATTTTATCTGACCTTCTCATTGCTTGGTCATGATCATGCAGGATAGCTGTTGATACACATGGATTGGCTCCATTCTTGACAGCGTTTCCAAATCAAAGATCATATTTAGAGATTGTTAGCGCACTAGGTCAATGTCGGGTTAAACATATTTCTCCAAACAAAAAGTTTGGTATTATTACTTATCATCAGCATGATTAACAGGAGGTGGCAACAGTGACACTCATTTTTAAGCGGTTCAGGAAGTTTTTCTTGCCATTTATTTTCTCTATACGTGTTTCAATGGAGAGTTTGAAGCCTCGAACCAAACCAGCCAACTTTAAGATGAATAATTTAAAAATCTGAATCAAAGTGTTTATATCAAATGTTTATATTAAAGTATAACTGTTAGCACATAAAGTAACAGTAAAACAAATATTTACGAAATTATATTACTATTTTGACTGTATAATATGTATAATGTTAAAATTATGTAAATGTATGTTTATTTTCAAAGCCTTCTACATAATATGGGTAGTATTTGCCTCTTAAAACTAAAGGCAAAATTTATGCTGATAGACAAATGTATTAAACAAGTTGCAATGAGATGCACATATACAGAACCTCAGCACATGACTGAGGATCAACAAATTTGAAATCAGTAAAAATATGAACTCTGATCCTCATGACAGCTAACTTAAACCAACAAAAATAAAAACAAAAATAAAACCAATAAAAAATAAAAATTTTTAAAATCTTAAATGTACTCATTTACACTACTTAATTTACACTATGTGATTTTTGGATGTAAGGAGACTCAATTATGGAGTTAGTAATGTTTTTTTGTGAGTGCACACGCACAGTTACTGCAGGGATTTTTTTCAGCTGATTCCTTGGTAACAGTGACTTTTCTGATTGGTGGATCATTCTTCATGCTTGTAGTGTAGTGCAGTTTTTCAGTTAAACACTTACAAAAGCCGTGACAAACTCAGAGCTTATGTTGGTTTATGTTTATATTGTTATTGCTAAAAACAATGAAAATGAACGAGAGTTGCTCTTACAGAACTCTACAGTTGTGCTCCATAGCCATGCACCGTAAAAAGTTCTGCAGTTTCACAACACAGTGACACATCTGCTTTTGGTTTTCTTTCTTTTTCCTCACAGAATTCAGAAAACAAAGCCCTGAGGTGCAAGCTTGTTATTGTCAACTGGTTGGTGCTATAATGAGGACGGTAGAAGTTTGCTGGAGAGAGAGCGATGAGGCTGTGTGGTCATGCATTTAATGAGACCGATCCGTGTGCCACCACCCCGCTGAGGAGAGTCGAGCTTACTAGAACATACAAAGCCAAAGCCAGCCCTAGACGCTTCGCTTATTACACCAGAACAGACAGTTAGGATCAATGCCAAACATTTATCAGAACCGCCTAACAGGGATGTTGTGGCGTCACTGGGTAAATGCATTCAGAAAACTCAGTTTGATCTATTGAGGGTCAGATACCTTAAAGTAGAGGCCTGATATTGTTTCAGTGGGTTGAAATGATCAGATCAACAAGAGAGGAAACACCTCATGGCTGACTGAACACGACTTGATGTTATCAAGAGTGTCCCGGGTCAATTAGCACCTCGCTGCTCTATTTCCAAGCTCCTCACAGAGGTGAAAATTTACTCTAGTGAATGAAAACTCAGGTGCAAGTGGAATATCAATGCTTTAGATAGGCCTGACACAGGGTCAGCTTGTCTAAATACATACAGCTTTAGTAATAGTGTTTGCAAAATTATTGAAACAGTTACTCTCAGCTGTAAAAGTAGCAGTGCAGCCTACAGTACATAATCATCATTTACTGCCGCCATGTCGTCCCAAACCTGACATTCTTCAAGCTAAACAGTCACGCTACTGTTTTCCATACAATGAAAAATAACATGAGCTAAAACAGCACCATAAAAGTATGCAATGATTGAAGAAATGAACTACTTATTAAAGTAACATATTAAAATAACTTAAAGTAAGAGAAATTATGGTAAAATAAAAAATGTTACGAAATTGACTGAAAGTCATTAATTGTAAGTGAAAAATACCATATATATTTTAGTACTCAAACTTATAAACTAAAATGAAAAGAAAATATTTAGTTGAATGTTCATGCTGCTGTTTTCCATACGTTTGGAGGGAAAAGGACTGTAAACTATTCCTTTAATGTCTGATGATTCATCTTTCTGCCTTTTAGATTCCCAAAAACCTTTGTCTTACAGGCATCTACAAATCTGCTACAAATCATTTTAGTTTAAGGTGGCTTAAAGGGAGAAATAACTCCACATCGCTTTCATGCAGATTTACTGTTTTGGGGCAGAGATCTCTCTGGTTGGTTGATAATGGATTGAAGGACCCCCTGTGAGAATTACTCTTTCACTGCTCATATGGCTGGCCATTCATCTGCTGCACAACAATCGATATGGACCTTTATCCACCCACCAGAGCGATCACTCGCAGTCTAGAGTGGGGCATATCAAGCTCTGAGAAACGAAAGCAGTGGCCCATAATCTTGTTCCTGTAGCTCTGATGAGAATTGTTTGGGCCCTGACATCACTAGTTTGATAATCAATAGCGAGTTGTTTTTCTGTCAACACTTGAATGTAACTGGCTGCTTGTGAAAGCACCTCTCATATACTGTCCCATCTCTCTCGTTTTCTTGCAGAGTCGAAAGCATGCAAACAAAGTTCGTCTGTATTACATGTTACACCCGGTGGATGGTGGCTGTCCTGCAAAGAAGCTTCGAACAGACAATGTAAGTGAAGAAACACACCTGCATATGGCCATTTAATGTACAAACATTCAAATTAATAGATAGTTATGCTATTTGTATTAAAGGTAGATTAGAGAAAAAAATACTAGCACCGATTCCAAGCCACTTTCCTTTTTAACAATTGAAGCTGGCAGTTTCATTACTCAGTCGAGGAACCCAGGCGTAACTATCACAGGAAAACCATTTTATGTCCACAACATATTGATTGACATCATGACCTGCTCGTCTGAGCTTATTACTTCTGCCCAGTCCCACATCTCTCACATTTCAGGCTATCATTGGGATGTAGTGATCAAGTGAATCTTTTAGGAGTATGAAGAATGACCCAGTCCATTTTGTGAAATGTTTCACATGACAAGCTATCACTTTATGTCACACATGGCTTGTGAATGTCTGTGGTTTGGACTGCTGAAAGTCTAGAGGTCATACAAAATGAGTTTGAATGGTTATATTTGTAATATTCTTGCCTAAGGTTTTGTTCAAGGCAACTTTTTCCTAGCAAAGCAACTTGCATAAAAACATAAAATCTTGATCAGTATTTTACTAATATGTTGAAAGGAACATTGGAACATCTGCGTCACTGAATTAATTTTTTATATAACATAAAATATAATAATATAAGTAATAAAAAAATAACATAATATAAAAAAATACATATATAAACATATATATTATTATATAATATATATAATATTTACATCATATAATCAATTAAATGTAAATATATAAAAAATAATTTTTACATTGTATAACACACTTTTAAAATTTATAAATTAAATTAGAATAGAATAGATTAATGATGCATTTAAAATTGTAATTTGTAGACAGATTTATTTTTATAAATAATTTTTACATTGTATAACACACTTTTAAAATTTAGAATAGAATAGCATAGAATATTTGCAATATTTTAGATATATATTTTAGATATAGTATATAAAAATAAATCAGTTGAATTAAATTTAAATAATATTTGCATCGTACAACATTGTTTAAATGTAATTTATAATATGTGACCATACAGTCAGTCATGATGGGAATGATCGGAGGACCACCGTTATCAAAGCACTTTTATGTTCTGGTCATATAATTGAGGGTTATATGCCAGAAACACAGTCATGGTTGCCAGTTCACAAAATTTTAGACCTGATCCATGTGATTATTCAAGCTTTATGAGGGAATGTCAGAACTGTTCCACCGGGAGCAAAGGGTGTTGTGGGGTGCAGATGGCAATACAGACTGCAGTTTTTTATTCAGTTAAATATAATCATTGCTTGCACCTGTGTTTTACCCTAGTTTTTCCCCTCTTTCATGAACTTTGCTCAGTCCTGTGATGGCATCCGCTATGTGTGGTTGTCTCAAGCCAAGCTGCAGACCTCTTGAAAACCTTTTCCTCTTATATAAACTCAGTTGTCTAATCTTTATAACACTAAATCAGCATTAGATAACACTTGACTATTTTCATTAAAATAACAGACTTGAACTAATCCCCAAAGAAATACATATAAAGCATCTAAAAACATTTGAGTCTCTGCTCCTCGTGTATTTCTACAGTTTTTCTCACAATGTAAACTTGTGTCAGTTTAAGATGCCATGTTTGTTGTGTGTTGACGCAGTTGGCAATATTAAAAATTCCTCTGAAATTAAACGGGTTGCTGTGATGCGTTTCCAGCCAAGGTCAATGTCTAAACAGACCTTTTCAGTTTAGCTGGATGTTGATGAGGTCTTTCCCCTCGGGAGAGTAAATAAAGACATTATGGTGTGTCAGGAGAGGAATAACAAGAAGCAGAATGCGTGGACACAGATCGATGACTGCTGCAGAATAGACAGATCTCAGTTCAAGCGCAAGGCTTACAGAACAATTAAAGCTCAGAAAGTCAATCAGGGTCTCATTATTTAATGTTTAATGGAAACATTTCATGCAAAAAACATGAAAATGCTGTCTATTTTTCAGCAAAGAAAGGATAAATGTGACCCTGGACCACAAAACTATAAGGGTCAATTTATTTAGATTTATACATCATCTAAACACTGAATGAATAAGCTTTCCATCGATGTATGGTTTGTTAGGATAGAACAATATTTGGCTGAGATACAGATATTTGAAAATCAAAAAAGAATGAAGCAATAGCACAGCGATAATGCTGGAGAGTAGCTAACGGAACTTAGCGTGATATTATTAGCTCTTAAAGTAGCAAGTTACTTTAGCCAACAAATAGCAATAGAAAAATGGCAATAATCAAATGTTGTTCACCTAAATCTTCATCTTTTGCATTAGAGAGAAAGTCTGATTCACTCTAGTGAAATGGTTCATTCAGATGGTTCATGTACATTAATAAATACAAATCCTTATCAAGTATAAATACTTGATTCACAGAATCAATTAAATGGTATTTTAAATGTTGTTTTTATAACAATAGTTATTTGCTGATTATTGCTGTTAAAGTGATAAATAAATAAATAAATATTACTTTTATATAATTGCTTGTATTCTGGTGTTTTTTATCTGCTGTATCTGATCACATACATGCCAATATTCAAAAACTTTAAATACATACATACTTTAAATGTATCAACATATTAAAAAATGACCAAAAATATGTTGCTAATATACATGTTGAGGTATATTTACATAAATATATTTTTTAGTTTGATTAATTTTGGGAAATTTTTAATATATTTTCAATCTAAATATATTTATATTGTTCAAAATGTGTTTAAAAATATATGTAAAATATAAATGTATCTTTTTGCCTGTTAAAATGCATTTTATAATATATTTTGGCATTTACAAAAGTGTGTGTTGTATATAATATATATATAATATATATACTTTTATATAATATCAACATATTAAAAAATGACCAAAAATATGTTGCTAATATACATGTTGAGATATAAAACTTTAAATACATACATACTTTAAATGTATCAACATATTAAAAAATGACCAAAAATATGTTGCTAATATACATGTTGAGATATATTTACATAAATATATTCAACTTGAATTACTTGTGTGAAACTCATGTATTTTGGGGAATAATATTCAATGAAATATACTGAAATAAATGAACTTTATAATGACATTTATTTGTTTGAATTATGCACCTGTTATATATTAGTGCTGGCACTCACATGTTTTAACAAGAATTATATATATCAAAATAATATTTGTTTGCATAATTATATATGTGTAGTATGTGTGTGTGTGTGTGTATATTGTGTATATATTATGTATGTATATGTATAAATACACCACACATAGTACAGTATATGATATTTTATATAATATATATTTATGTTTATACATATGTATATTATATATGTCTTATATTTGCATCTCATTTGAATAAAAGTTTATAGTAATTCATATATCATGTATTATATAATGAAAAATAAACATAACTTTTCATGACATCTTAAATGCATATATGCTGTCATTAATTGCATTCAAAATAAGTTTTTGTTTGCATTTAATATATATGTGTGTGTGTGTGTGTGTGTGTGTGTGTGTGTCAAATTATTTTATTATGTATGTATAAATACACACACATATATTATTTAAACAATTTACTTTTATTTTATATGTGATGTGATTTTATATATTATAAGATTTAATATTTATGAAATCAGCACTGTAATTATATACAGTATAATAAATATATATATTATGTATTTTATTTTGGATGTATTAATATAATCGTTTGACAGCACTATATATATATATATATATATATATATATATATGTTATATATATAGACATAATATATATATATATAAATATATATATATATATAATAACACAACACACACACATCATCAACAATTTTTGGGGAATTTGTAATATATATATGTGTTGCTAATATACATGTTGAAATATATTTACAAAAAATTTTTTTTGTTTTAATTACTTGTATTTCATCAACAATTTTTGGGGAATTTGTAATATATACAGTCATGTCCAAAAATATCGGCACCCTTGGTAAATATGATCAAAGGCGGCTGTGAAAATTCATATGCATTGTTAATCCTTTTGATCTTTTATTTAAAAAATTCACAAAAATGTATCCTTTCATTGGATAATATTAATTTAAAATGGGGGGAAATATCCTTATTAAATAAAAGTTTTCTCAAATACTGGTTGGACACAATTTTTGGCACCCCTAGAAATTCTTATGAGTAAAATATCTCTGAAGTATATTCACATTCATATTCACAATTTTGAGCAGCGTGATTATAAACATGAAATTATCAAGCCATGGCTTCCTGTTTCACAGAAATATAAAGAGGAGGGAAAACAAAACCCAAATAACCATAAACAAAAACCAAAAAAACCAAAAACCAAAATGTTACGAATCTGCCTGGAAGAGGACGCATGTCTATATCAACCTAATGCATGGTGAGAAGGAGAGTTTGAGTAGCTAAAGACTCTCCAAGGATCACAGCTGGAGAATTGCAAAAAATAGTTGAGTCTCGGGTTCAGAAAACCATAAAAAAAATTGTCAAACAGAACCTACATCACCACATGTTGTTTGGGAGGGTTTCAAGAAAAATTCCTTTCCTCTCATTGAAAAACAAACTCAAGCATATTCCAGATACTACTGGAACTTCAAATGGGACTGGCTTCTATAGTGAGATTAAACTAAAAAATGAGCTGTTTAGCAGCAAACACTCAAGATGGTTTGGTGACACAGGGATAAAAAAGTACCCCATGTGTACAATGAAATATACTGCTGGTATTTTTGATGTTGTGGGCCTATTGTTATATTTCTGCTGGAGGTCCTGGACATCTTGTTTAGATACATGGCAACATGGATTCTATTAAATACCAACAGATAAAAAAATCACTAAGTGACTGACTCTGTTAGAAATCTTATAATGGGCCATGTTTGGATCTTCAAACCGTACAATAACCCAAACACAAACCTCAAAAACAACACAAAAATTGGTCACTGAGCACAAAACTAAGCTTCTGCTATAGCCATTCCAGTCCTCTGACCTGAACCCTATAGAAAATAAGAGGAGTGAACTGAAGAGAAGCACCAACATGGAGCTGGGAATCTGAAGGGTCTGGAGAGATTCTGGATGAAGGAATGGTCTCTGATCTCTTGTCAGGTGTTCTCTAACCTCATCAGGCATTATAGGAGAAAGTTTAAATTCTGTTAAACTGGCAAATGGAGTTTTCAAAAAGTATTGAATAAAAGGGTGCGGTTAATTGTGGCCAATGTGTATTAGAGAAAAACATTTATTTCATAATGATATTTCCCCCCATTTTAAATTCTTATTATCCAATGAAAGGATTTTTGTGATTTTTTTAAATAAAAGAGCAAAAGGATTAACAATGCAGATGCATTTTCACAGTCTTATTTGATCATATTTACCAAGGGTGGCAATATTTTTGGGCATGACTGTGTATATATATATATATATATTATATATATATATATATATATATATATATATATATATATAAAAAATTTGCCCACTCAAAAAGCTTCAGTGTAGCTATCTACATGCAATGTATCTAATTACTTTTTTAAAGAGTAGTTTGATTGCACTTTAAATAACGATTAGCTTTTAGCTTTTTAGCTTGGCGAGCTAAAGTTTCAAAGTAACTTCCCCAACAGCGCTCAGAGCCAATATCAGTCAATATGAGAAACTCAGAGTGGTTGCATCAGAGCAGAAAGTAGAATATACGCTACACCATTTTTAGAAGTTTGTAAATTACTTCTTCACACATTGCGACCCACATCTGCCAATTTGACAGCCAAATTTCATATCTTCCTCTTAAAGTTATAATAACACATTTGCTTCATAAATCATCCTGTTCTCCTGTATTATTAGCTGAAGGTGATAAATGGTCCTGGTTAAAGGATATCAGAGTATGTGTCTGCATGTGTCTGTGTCGTCCCAGGGCAGTGCAGAGGGAGATGTGGACAAGAACAAGTGCTGCACGCTGTGCAATATGTCGTTCACTTCGGCGGTGGTGGCCCAGTCGCACTACCAGGGCAAGATTCACGCCAAGAGACTCAGGCTACTGCTGGGGGAGCCACCTGCCATCACAACTAAAGGTAGGAGGTGCTGATCTAAGATCAGGTTCACACTGTCTAAATCACATTATTTAAAGGCCAGGCTGTTCCCGGGTCAGTATTCATACTTGAGTTTTACATGTATATGACGTCTTAAGCAGCCAGCGGGGAAGTGACCTGTTCAACCATGGATGGACTCTGAATAAGAGATAATGAGGCAATTATTCTTGAGAATGAGTTCATTATTATAAATGCTCAAGTTATTATTTATTACTGATGTTTGATGAGGTAGGTATGATATATTATATAATTGCTGCTCACAGTTAAGAGTACAGGGATTTTTAAAAATCCCTAAACCTACATTTTAAATTGCTTGTTAATGCAAATATGTAATCAGCCAATCGCATGGCAGCAACTCAATGCATTTAGGCTTCAAGACCAGTGTTGGGAAGGTTATTGTGAAATAGGTTACAGATTACAAGTTACCCTATATAAAAAGCAATAAATAGTGTAACTGTGATGTTACTGATTACTTTTCTAAATTTCTAACAAATATTTTCAACTGTTAATCATTTTGAAACCAGTCAAGGTTAAGCTTACAGTAGGACTCAACATTGGTTACTGTCAGACTTTCAAAATTCTTTATCACTTGAATTAAGATTATAATAATTGAAATTTAAATCACAGCCACCACAAAATCAGACGTTAGCACCACTTTTTACTTTGAGATCATTCTGATATTAAATACAGATTTACAATCAAAACAAGAAATAGTTTAATAGATATGATACTGTTTTTGAAATCAAATCATCATATGACAGGAAACACAGTTAATTTAAAATAAATAAAGCATATATATCCACCCCAAATAGAAATAATACAGTTATCGAATAAGTTCTATTCTGTGTTTAATATTCTTAAACAATTGTCCATATCGTGGTTTGATACAAGTGTACTAACCTACTTTTGATTTATTCATCCAAAATTTGGCATATTCTTTGACATTCCGTGTTACACAGTAATTTCCACTTTTATGACTGGATTCCACCAATTTGTCTGCATTTTCTGCATCGCGGAAATCATAGGGCCCTGTGTGTCATATTTAAAAACAGTCAGTGCAATTTGGAAAAGAAATTAAATAAAGCTGTATGTGCATCTCAAAAAAATTTAATATCGTAAAAGTAATTTTTTTGGTAACTTATATCAAAAAGTGAAACTTTCATATATTCTAGATTCATTACGTGTAAAGTAAAACATTTCAAAAGTTTTTTTGTTTTAATTTGGATGATTAGTGCTTACAGCTCATGAAAGTCAAAAATGCAGTATCTCAAAATATTAGAATATTCACATTTGAGTTTCATCAAATTACGGTCCCTACAGTATAAACTCTGGGTATCTCTTGTTCTTTGAAACTACAATAATGGGGAAGACTGCTGACTTGGCAATGGTCCAGAAGACAATCATTGACACCCTCCACAAAGAGGGTAAGTAACAGAAGGTCATTACTGAAAGGGGTGGCTGTTCACAGAGTGCTGTATCAAAGCATATTAAATGCAAAGTTGACTGGAAGGAAGAAATTAGGTAGGAAAAGGTGCACGATTCAAACACAAGGTGATTTTGGAGCACTTTTTGCTTCCATCTGCTGACATGCTTTATAGAGATGCTGATTTTCTTTTCCAGCAGGACTCTAGCACCTGCACACAAAGCCAAAACCACTTCCAAGTGGTTTGCTGACCCTGATATTACTGTGCTTGATTGGCCAGGCAACATGCCTGACCTGAACCCCATATGGAATCTATATGATATTTTCAAGAGAAAGATGAGAAAAAGTCGATCCAACAATACAGACAAGCTGAAGGCTCAATAGTGCCTCAGCAGTGCCACAGGCTGTTCGCTTCATGCTACACTTCACTGATGCTGGAATTTGTCCTTAAGGAGCCCCGACCAAGTATTGAGTGCATAAATGAACAAAGAACTTGAACTTTTCGGTTTTTCAAATCCTTTTTTTGATTGATCTTAGGAAATATTCTAAGTATTATTTAAATAATAATAATATTTTTGACTTTCATGAGCTGTAAGCTCTAATCATCAAGATTAAAACAAAAAACTTTTGAAATGTTTTACTTTACATGTTATCAATCTAGAATATATTAAAGTTTCACTTTTTGAAATAAGTTACAACAAAAAAAAGAACTTTTTCACGATATTCAGATTTTTTGAGATGTATGTGTGTGAAACCTGTATGTGTGTGTGAAAATATTCAGATGTAGTTGTTAACATTTTTATAAGTAACTCATTTAATGAAACATTTTTCTCAGTAACTGTAACTTTTTTTTTTTAATTAAATGTCTGAGTATTTCAGAAACTGCTGATCTACTGGGATTTTCATGCACAACCATTTCCAGTGAATGGAGAAATAAGAAAATATCCAGTAATCAGCAGTTCTTTGTTCAAAAATGCCTTGAAAAGTCAAACTGGTTCAAGCTGATAGAGAGTCAACAGTAACTCAAATAACCACTTGTTACAATCGAGGTTTGCAGAAGAGCATCTCTGAACGCACAACACATCAAACCTTGAAGCAGATGGGCTACAGCAGCAGAAGAGCACACTGGGTGCCATTTCTGTCAGCTAAGAACAGGAAACTAAGGATACAATTTGCACACACGCACTAAAATTGGACAATAGAAGATTGTGAAAAGGTTGCGTAGTCTGATAAGTCTTGATTTCTGCTGCAACATTTGGATAGTAGGGTCAGAATTTGATGTAAACAACATGAAAGCCTGGATTCGTTCTGCTTTGTATCAATGGTTCAGGCTTTTGGTGGTGGTTGGATATTTTTCATCTTGGCACACTTTGGCCCTTTTAGTACTAGTTAAGCATCGTTTAAATGCTACAGCTTGAGTAATGTTGCTGACCATGTCTATCCGTGTATGACTACAGTGTAACTGTCTAGTGGTGGCTACTTCCAGCAGGATAGTGTGCCATCTCACAAAGCTCCTTGCTTATTGAACACAATGAACTCAAATGGCCTCCACAGTCACCAGATCTCAATCTAATAAAGCAGCTTTGGGATGTGCTGGAATGGGAGATTTGCATCAAATCTGCAGCATTGACATGATGTCATCATGTCAATATGGACCAAAATCTCAGAGGAATGTTTCCAGCACCTTGTTGAATGCCAGGCATGCAATGAAGAATTAAGGCAGTTCTGAAGGTAAAAGGTGGTCCAACCCGGTACTAGCAAGGTGATTTGATGCCCTGGCAAATACCTACAACAGCAAAGTGTGATGCCGGCAACTTTTTGCATGGGCACACACCACTTACATTTTCAGAAAATGTAAAAAAAAAAAACTTGTTCTTACAACTGCAGCTAGATGTCCTGTTTTTAATTCATTCAGATGTGACTGTATTAGGCATATTAGAGGTTTATGTTCTCAAGGCTCTCTTGTGGCATGTTTATGATAAGAGCAGGGCCTGTAGCAGGAACAACACATCACTGACTCACTTAGCATGCATAATCGCGCGTGGCCAAGACACCTGAGGGTGCAAAATGACCCAAAAAAGAAAAAACAGAAAGAGCCCAGAAAACAACCCAGAATGACTGCATACATATGCTGAAACAGATCAAATAAAAGAGAAGTTAATCTGGGGTGAGTTTCCCGTACAACAATGTAACTCACTGCTTAACCACCAACTAACTAGCTAGTCATGACTGTTTCCCAAACATGGTCACGCCTTCATTGTTTGATCTGCATTGGATAAACAATATAGGACTGGTGGAGTAGTAACTTCTACTAATTCATCGATTCGAGATCTCTGAGATGCTGCTGTAACAAACATGGCAGCCGATGACGGCTATTATTTTCTGTTCCTTGTCGTTTTGCTTTATTTGATGTTAGATTCATCGCAGGATCCTCTTTCGTCATGCTGTTTGCAAATGTTCATTTGAACTATGGTTTTAGGACACACTGAATTATTAAACTATGTTGGTAATGATGGAACTTTCGAAGAAGTCAATTACATGATGCAAAATACATGAGGTGAAATCCATTCACAAGACTAGATTTGTACATTTTCTGCAAAATAGTTCGTTTAGCCTGTTTTATCATTCAGGCAGCAATCGTATATGCAGTCGCTTATAAAGTAATAGCGCAGCTCTCATCAACAGGCCGTATGATTTAATGTGCCTTTATATCCACAGCACAAATGGTGCAGGACAAGTTACATGCTGACTTTTTAAAGTGTTTGTCCAAATAGCAAGCATCACTAAGCAACACCATAAAAACTATTAGTAACCATAATAGGGTTCAAGAAACTGTCCTTTTGTTGTTTGTTCAGCAGTCATAGAAGTAGCTCAGCATTATTCGGTTACAGTCGGATAGTTGCTATGCGGCTGCTTCCGCCATCATAAAGATCTTGATGGTGATTTGTCATGTTATTCGTGAACTGGTGTAATTGAGGATGAGCTAAAAAGACCTTATATAACTCTACGGTCATAATGATAAGGTGTTAAAGACTTAGATGAAACGGTCTGAGAGGTTGGAATACAGATGGGGATATCATTTGATTAAATTATCCTTGAGTGTCATTGTTATTATCAAGTAATTGACCAAACCGCTGCACTGCAGATCTACACGATTACTGTAAAGCTAGTTTAAACAAGATATTATGAAAGCTTCAAATGATAACACATGGATTTATGGATTTAGGTTGATCTGTAGCACCTGCACCCTTTTACAGTAAACACAGGACTCTAACGTTTAAAAGTTGGTAAGATTTTTTCAGATTTTTGAAAGATGTCAAAAAGCCAAATCAAGATTTTATTGAAACACAGTGAAAAACGAAATTCTGTGAAATATATTACAATATAAAATAACATTAACTGTTTTCTATTTAAATATATTTTTAACTGTAATTTATTCCTGTGATTACTCCATTCTTCAGTAGGGGTGGGCAATATGACCAAAATCTTGTATCGTTATATGAGTAATTTTATTTCACGGTAATGAAATATATCACAATATAGTTTTTTGGTTTTGTTTTTTGATACCATAAAAAAATTCATAATTCTTGTCACTAGTGTCAATATCACAAACTAATACTAGCCTAAAAAAAAAAAAAATAAATAAAAAAATGATAAAACACCTAAGCTTACTGAAGTCAATTCAACAGTCAGTGATTAAATATTAAGAAACTAATTGAAAGCAATAGGTCCAAAAAACTACAGTTGGACAAATAAGAAATGCTACATTCATTGTATAAAGTAATCAAATGTATAAAAACACTGCATATTCTTCACTGTGTAAATTACATATATTTCTTATTATAGTTACAAATGTGATTTAGTAAAGAGCAGTGAGAGATTTTTTCTCTTTTGTTGTTTGATTAACGTTAATGACAGACAGCAGGAATATTAGACTGCTGTCACTTTAAGAGCTGCCTGGATCCAATATATGGTTACACATGTGTTTTCTTTCTCGGCTGTTTGCTTTTACTTAAAACATAAATTACTGTGTTTACAATGATACTTGCAAAGACGGGCATTTTGACACATCCAAGTGTGTGTATTTAACCATTCAAGGCCAATAAAGTGGTAAAAATAACTCCCAATACTCCCGTGCCATATGAGCACCAGCTTCACATGCACGCTGTGAAAAAAACCCCCTGTTTAAATAAGCTTTCCATCGATGTATGGTTTGTTAGGACAGGACAATATTTGGCTGAGATACAACTATTTGACAATCTGAAATCTGAGGGTGCAAAAAAATCAAAATAATGAGAAAATCGCCTTTAAAATTGTCCAAATTAATTCTTAGCAATGCATATTACTAATCAGAAATTAAGTTTTGATATATTTATGGTAGGAAATTTACAAAATATCTTCATGGAACATGATCTTTACTTAATATCCTAATGATTTTTGGCATAAAAGAAAAATCGATAATTTTGACCCATACAATGTTTCTTTGGCTATAGCTAAAAATATACCCCAGTGACTTAAGACTGGTTTTGTGGTCCAGCATACACATATAGCGAAATGAGTTCTCTTTTGCTGCTTATCACAGTACATCCAGAAAGCATTTTTGGAAATGGCAGAGAAATGTTCTGAAATACCAAGAAATTCAAAAGCTCACAGTTTTCATTCTCAATTTGTTATGCTGAATCCATAATTTGCAATGAAAACATTTGTATATCAAATTGGGGAAAAAATGTAAAACATTTTCACTTGTGGTCTCAGACTTTGAGCACACTGTATTTGTCACGGTAGAGTTTCATATCACACTCTGATTATGTTATAATGAAAACAACCCTCCATTCAAACACCTCAGGAAATTGGATGAAAATTGAGACAGAAGGAAGAGGATGCTTCATATTATCTAGTTATTTTGATACCTTCTATAAATACACTTGTAGAGCTGCCAGTGTACTCTATCCTCCACTTGAAAAACCGTGGAAGAGCCAATAGACGCCCCATTTGTGCCATCTACCGTTCCTATTTTATACGCTATGACGTGGGCTTGCTGTCAATGTAGTCTCTTGTTTGTCGTTTACTATGACGGAGTATAATTAGACGGGTGAAAACATCCCTTGTCCTCGACTTTGTAATAAAAATGCACTTCTCAAAACAGATGAGGAAAACACAAGCTTATACCTGCTAGTGTGAGACAAATTACCTCCCGTCTGTTTATGAACCATATTCATCATATTATTGTCATGAGATTCAGAATGCATCTTATTAAGCTGCAGCCACAGGGGACATCCGTGTTCCTAATTTGCGCCCTTTACCCATGAAATACTTCAACCTGACATGAGCCTGTGCCCCGTACTTTGACAGGTGAGACAGACCGCAAGCAAAATATGTCAATTGAATCACGTACACATGTCTTGGAAATTCTAATATGTGTTATTAATGCTGTCACACACCTGCTGTTGTGGCCTGGATATTGGTAAATAAAATGAAAAATGGATATGCCATTTTAACTTTAAGGCTGGCTGTTAACTTGTGTTGGTATGTTGCACAAAAAAATATTTCCCTTTTTTAATTAATGAATAAATTTTTTTTTCCTTTAAAATGTAGAAAAATAATGGGCAGGAATGGAGGGCAAGATCATATAATGCATCTTCTGTAGTATGAATGCCAAAGCCCAATTTCTCAGGTGTTTTCACATTAATAGCTTTTACCTGTAGCCTGTTTGATAATTAAAGTACGGTACACTAAGTATACTAAGTCTGTTATGCACTCTTTACAGAGGTGACAGCCAATTCAGAGCATATGGTGACTGAAGACTCGCCGGAAAGTCCTTCTACACATGGCAGACTCTCACACCGCTACTGCCAAATGTGTAAGGCCTGGTTCAACAACCCCGGCATGGCCAGACAGCACTATGACGGAAAGAAGCACAAAAAAAACGCAGCCCAGGCTAACCTTCTCGCACAACTGGGTAAAAGTCTGGAGAACGGAGATGATCTAAACGGTATGTTCTGAGAGGAATGGGCAAAACATAGATAGGGATAGTTTACCCAGACATGAATTAAAAGTGATTCTGTTATCATTTACTCACGCTTAAGTTGTTCCAAACACATACAGTGTTTGACTTTTTTCTTCTGTGGAACACAATGGTTTTAAGATGTAAAAATAATGCAAAAATATCATTAAATTATAAAAAAGTGACCCGTTTGCACTTTTCCCAAAAACACTACAAAAAACCATATCATTGTCTAATAACAAACAAAATAAATTAATTAAAAAACCACTATAAATTATTCTTTTATTGGCTAGGACCTGATTACCGCAATTAATGCAATCAGGATTTTCAGTCAAATTTTCACAATTTCATTCTGTTCATTCGTATGACTTCAAAAGACTTGGAATAGTTGTTTGCACCACTTTTATGATACTTTTGCAGGCTTTTTTAAGTTTAACGCTTAAATTTTATTTCACATACAAGGGTGACTTTTTAGTGTTGCAATGAACATATATTTGGTTTCATGCATAATCTTTTTTTTTTTTTTTTTTTGGAGCGTGAATGCCAGCATTTCAGGGAATTAAAGGGATAGTTCACCCAAAAACGAAAATTCTGCTGTGATTTACTCACCTGTAACATTTTGCAGAATATCACATACATGTATGTAAACAATGTATGCTGTTCTGTATCAGCATCACTGTATGCGGATATGCTGTTTCCATTGTTTACGCTTTGATCTGAATGTAAACATCATATCCGTATACATACCTTGTATACGTTGTTTACGTATGGGATACTCTCCAAAATGGCGCTATAGGGTGACGTGGAGGAGACGAATTGTTGAATAAAGTCGTTATTTTTGTTTTCTTTGAGAACAAAAAGTATTATAGCTTTATAACATTAAGGTTAAACCACTGATGTCACATGGACTATCTGAGCGACCTCCTTGCTACATTTCTGAGCCTTAATCATGTTAGGATCCTTGATGTTTATGGGAGGGTCAGAGAGCTCTCGGAATGCATCAAAAATACCTTTACTTGTGTTCCGAATAAACGAAGGTCTTACAAGTTTGGAACGACATGAGGGTGAGTAATTAATGACAGAACTTTCATTTTTGGGTGAACTAAACCTTTAAAAGCTTGTATTTCACATACAAGGGTGACTTATTTTGTGTTCTGCAGAAAAAATTAAACTCTTACGGGTTTAGAACAACATGAAGGTGAGAGCTTTAATTTCTGGGTGAACTGTCCCTTTAAAACAGCACATTCAATTGTAACAATGTTTGTTTTCATTAGTTTGTGGTAATGGCTCATAAATAACCCCGCCGTAAATGCCACCGTTTAAGCACAGATATCATTTTAGCATTGACCATCCTGTTTTACAGGCCTCAGTAGAGGCATTTTAATGGTCTTAGAGTCTTTTCCCAAGCAGGCATTTCATTAAAGTTTTGCATTATTCAGCAGCTAGCTAAAGAGCTCTCGTTCGAGGCAGTTATCAATAAGTAATTAATGGCGCGACAAAGAGCATCCCAGAGCACAAGATCTTTGCTCGCCAAACAAACTGACAACGGCGGAGGTTGCAGACAACAAAGCCACCTCGTTGGTGAGTTTTGACTCATAGAGGGACTAGAAGAAACCACTCCGTGGGAGGTGCGTACTAGTTGCCATTTGGACAAACGTTGGATTTATATTTAGACTGAAAAGTGTCCTGTCCCTCACGTCACGCTTGTGACTCATAAATATGACTCATTGCTGCAGATTTCATTAAGGCTTCCCAGTACTTCACTCACCAATAATAGTACAAGCACTCTCTAGACTGAATATGCTTTATTTTTGTGACATGTAATATTAGTCTGTGACTACAAACGTAGAATAGTATTTGACATGTTATTTTTGCTCATTAGCAATTGTCTGTTATAATGCTATTCTGTCGTTAACTAAAAAAGTTTGTGTGCTAACAGCAGGGTGCCAAATCAGTGTTCAGCTGTAATCGAATCCCATTTTATAGCATTTTCATCAGACTTCCCACCTCACAGGAAGCCAGCGACTGATTTTCCGAGCTTCACACAAGCTTTTAATTTACTGGTCTGTCCTAGTTAGAGGTGGAGAACAGATTTGGTGTAGGAAGACGGAGCTGTGGGAGGATACGACTTATCAGCGTGTTTCACGGCCCCTTCTGTTATGTGTTTTTAATCATTGAATGTGCACAATGCCAAAGAAAAGCTGAGGCGCTGTGGTTGCAAAGACGAGGCCAACGTAATCTGTGGCTTTGATTGAATATAGATCCGTGGTAAATGTTATTGATGAGGCATCTAGATGAGCCTCCATTCATTATCTGTCCTGATTGCCCGGATGCTGGGATAACAAAGGATTCCCGTTGTTTAAACAGACTAGGTGCTTGATTTGTGGCATATGCAAGGGCATAATTACGATACATATAACAAAACCAACAACACAATACTCAAAACACTAAATCACGCACTAGATGGTTACACAAACAGACATGCTGTGGACATAAGCTTATGTTTATGTGTGAAGGAGGAATATATATTTGGTTTCATGCATAATCTGTTTACTGGAGCAGGGATGTCTGCATTTCAGGGCGCTATTTATGAGACGAAGACTAGTCCAAGACATAATTTACTCAAAAAAACAAACAAACAATAAAAAAAGGTAATTAAAATTACTTTAATATTATATTTTGCATAAATAAAATTACACTTATTTGTAGGAATATTGGGATTTTTATTTATTTATTTATTTAACATTATTTTTTGATAATTATTAATTATGCATATTTTCTTTTTGGTAATTTTCATTAGCCTCAATGGTTATTCTCATTAGTATGTAAACATTTTAAAGATAATTTTAGATGGAAAAAAAGAGTACATTTTATATTAATATAATAAAAAATGTCCAACTGATTAGCATTTTTTTGCAATTCATCATCTCAATGGTAATTCTCATTGCTATGTACATATTTTAAAGATTATTTTTTAGACGAAAAATTATAAAAAATGTTTATAAATTTATATATAATAAATAACAAGTTAATATAATAAAAATCTAGTTTTAATATGATATATCGAAAAAATAATATAATATTAAAAAATAAGTTATATATATATATATATATATATATATATATATATATATATATATATATTATATACACACACTGTATCTACAGTATAAGGCAGCACAACAACTACTGAAGTTTAAGTTTGCATATATCTTGAATATGTATTTTCAATACATAAATACATATAAATATACAAAATTATCAGACAGCTATAAAAAATTTTTTGCCTTAAATGGTCCTTAAAGTGGCCCTTTATTTTTCTTTAAGCAAAATCGAACTGAATTTCTTTTTTCTTCATTTGATTTTAGAACGAAAAAGACATGTTCACCAATTCACCATTATGTTATTTATTTTGAGAAAGAATGGCAATGTGCTGTGCTCAGGTCTATATGCTAATTTATCCATGTAATTCATGCACGGTGAAGAAATGGTCAAATGCTCAGGGTTCTAGCTGTCTGTAGGTGTTTGTCAAAATAGTGCATTATATTTACCCTCAGACAAGATTTGAGGGCATTTGCTGTTGTAATCAACATAGTTAGTCTAATAGATGTGTTTATATTTATGTATGCTCTTAGGCCTGAAGCGGAGTCACACATGTGAGGTCTGCAGTGTTACGCTCAACTCCGTGGCACAATACCACGCACATCTGCAGGGCTCCAAACACCAGAACAAGTAAGTATCATACAGAAAAAAAAAGAAAAAGAAAACAGATTCAAAGGTAAACCAGCAGTGAATCACATTATGAAAATGTGGGAGAAAGTACATCTCTGCATAAAACACAAATTTTAATAAAGCATAATAAGAGTCGTTGAATCATTCACCAACCAAGCCAATCAGAAATGTAACCACTCATAACAGACACTCACTGGTAGCCACATACTGGTGCAAAACTGTGAAAATGTGCACAAGCAGTACTCATATCAGCAGGCAAGAGGTGTTCACTTGCATCATGTTCATGTGAGTGAAGTTAATGGAGTGTTGTATATGCGATCAATATCTGCTCCGAATCAATATTTTTCGCCTGACTAGACCATGTCCTCACGGTACCGTACGGGCCACAGTTTCCATGCGGAGGCTGCAGCGGAGCAGGCAAGGTCACAGCATAGCGTGTTGAGCTGCAGGGAATGTTAATTAGGTAGAGATGAAGGAGAAGGAACGTGAGAAGCATGATGGGAACCACCAGGCGTGTCCAAGCTGTCACAGAGATGTGTTCATATTCGTGCACAACAAGCAAGGATGACCCGCAATATACATTACCGGAGCCTTATAAATTACCAAAGCAACATTACACCCAAAAAGAAAAAATCTACCCAAAAATGAAAATTTGCTGAAAATGTACCCACCCTCAAGCCATCTAAGATATGGATGTGTTTATTTCTTCATCCAAACAAATTTGGAAAAATGTAGCATTGCATCACTCACTAATGGATCTTCTGCAGTGAATGGGTGCTGTCAGAATGAAAGTCCAAACAGCTTATTAAAACATCACAATAATCCACATGCTTACAGTCCATCACTTAATGTAATATACTGTGAAGTGAAGAGCTGCATGTTAATAAGAAACAAATCCATCAAGGTGTTAATGATTCACTTTAAAGGGGTCCTATTATGCTTTTTCACTTTTTCAACTTTAGTTAATCTGTAATGTTGCTGTTTGAGCATAAAAAAGATCTGCAAAGTTACAAAGCTCAAAGTCCATTTCAAAAGGAGATATTTTATTTAACATAAATCACTCTTCAAAAACTACAACTGGACTACAACGCATATTTTCCGGGATTTGTGATATCACAAAGATCGCCAAATGGGACGAGACCTGGTTGAGCTGCACTAGAGAAGGCAACAAGTGTTATTACAATGACAGACACACACTAGCTTTCCCAAGGCAGATGGACTTAGAGTGGTTACAGTCATCTGGGTTTAAACCGCCCTCAAATTGATTTGATTTTGATGCAATATTTAGACTGAAGCTCGCAGGCGGCTATGGTAAGGGGCATGACATTTCCCGACCAGGCACAGAGTGAAGCCAATCACAACACACACCAATCACAGCACACACTGGCCCAGTTAACCAATCACAGCACATTTCATATTTCAGAAGGCTGGCCTTCATTTGATACAGGAACTATTTGAGCCGTTCATGTCAGACTGGGGAGAGAGGTGTTGTATTAATGTAAAATATGAGAAAAAAAAACTAGTATGAGAGCCTGTTCTAGTACACCCCCAAAACAAAATCAAGACTTTGTAAAATAGCATAATAGGACCCCTTTAAACCATCGCTTCTGGCCAAAATATGAGTCCATAATCTATAATAATGCTTCCTCCAGTGAAAAAGTTCATATCCTGTTGTCTTCCTACATCAAAATCCACTGACATGTTTTGAACTTTTTTCACTTGTAAACGCTGCTTGATCTGTGCATATTTCTCTCCTGATTCAGACAAAATTACTTTTTCACTGGCAGAAGCAAAATTGAGGACTCTTATTTTAGCTTGTATTTGGATTTGTTTCTTATAGACAACATGTGGATTACTTATGGATTATTGTGATGATTTTATCAGATGTTTGGACTCTCATTCTGATGGCATCCATTCACTGCAGAGTATCCATTGGTGATATGCACACATGGATAACTATTTTACCTTGTTTTGAACAACTCACATGCCAAACTGAACAAATATGCCTAATTCAGTCTGTCAGCTGATCCCCATTCAAAAACTAGTTTACTCATCATTTCCTGCCCAAGATGTTCAGTTCATGTACAATAAGGATGTCTCATTAAGACTCAAAACAGAGGATCATTCGAAAGGTCCAAACAATGATCCTTCACAGAAAGTTTGGCTCACAAACACAATACCTCTAATGTCAACTGTTACAATATTTTATAGATAAAGTGTTGCCTTTTATGCATTTTCCTCAAGGTTACATATATTAAGCATTTCATTTCTCTTAAACTCGTGTGAGTAAGGCTTACAGCACTTTAATGCAGTCAGGGCACGAAAGGATTTTACATACGTTCATTGAGCCTGTTTAGGCATGGTTGCTTAGAAACTCCCTTTTAACTCCTCACCTCTGCAAATGCTGCCAAACTGCGCAAAGGATTTGGTCTGTAGCCACCTACATTTCATGCTTTTTATGTTGTTCCAGTTTGTCCATCTTTTAGTCCCCACTCCATTAACCTCAAAAACACATTGGAACTAATCATTTGACAGAGAGCAAAGAGTCACAAATCTGTCTGGATGCCAGTGTTCGAATCTCTGGGACTCGGCTCAATTGAGTTTTGCGTCGAACACCGGAATTGGAAAGTCAATGATGGATCAATAAGAGAGCAATGGGTGTCACTGCTCGAGTTCTGTTCGGGTCACACATCACACTTCCACTCAGTGTTAATGAAATTACTAATGAAAATGCTCAGTGATTAAGTGTTTTTTAATTTGCGTAAATGAAAAAACACGTAGAAACAACATAGCAAAGATATAAACAATGCACAAACAACTATTGTAACTAAGGCGGCAATTTCTTTTGAATTCGTTCAATGTGATTTAAATGGAAATAAAATAAACATGAAGCTGCACCCATAAACATAACCATAAATGGGGCACATGTAGATAATAAGACAATGTATGACTGAGCTCATACGAATTTGTACGAATTAGCCACAATTCGCCAAAATGTGAAATAGTTCAGAATGCCATCAGGGTGTGTTGCATAAATGAAGGCACTTTAGTATCAGGTTAATTATTTCAAACGCACCCTACACAGATGAATCAGATATATACACAACATGAATGGAGTGTACAACTTTGTATCTTCACAAAATTTCACAAGTAAACTTAAACTAAGTTATGTACTTGTCAGAATGTCACATTGTGAATGTGGTCCTTAACAAAGCACTAAAACAGATCAACTGAATAATTAAAGAACAATATACTACAACAAATTAGCTCTTTTTGTTTGCTAAAATATGATGCCAGAGTAAAGGGGACTAAAAATAATGTAGGTAACATGATGAAAAACTGACAAGATTTAAGTACTATTTTCATAATAGCACAAAACTGTGGTTAACTTTTTTATTTTTCATTTTAGCAATGTCATAAATCTGTTTTGCTTCTTTCTCAGCTTGAAGAACAAATGAAGTTTGATGGAGCTCCCCTATTTCATCTCTGCTCTTGAAACTATTTGAGGATCTGTCTGTGAAAGTCAAGGCAACTTTAACACCACATGATAGCGATATCAGTTCATATTCTCTTGATCCACTGTTTTCATGACAGCGATGTGGACACTACCAGTAAAGACAGAGACCTGGACAGTGATAATGGACAAGTGCATTTTGCTAAATTTGTACATAAAAGAAAAAACAAACAAACAAACAAACAAAAAAACATTCACATCCTGATCACTTTAATCATATGTATATATTTAAGGCATGTCAAATGGACACAATTATAGCTTTATTTTAATTTGGTGTGATTAAAAATATTTTGATTGTAATTGTATTCATATATTAATTTAAATGTATTTTAATTTATGTGTGTAAGAACTGAAAATTTTGTATTGGAGTAAAAATGTCATTCAAATGTTGTAGCTCTCTGTAGTCCACTAAAGATGTATACTGAATTTTCTTGTTTTATTTTGCACATACAGTACAGTCTGGGAGAATTGCTCTCGGATTATATTAAAATGAGACTTTGTCATCATGTTGAAGCTGAATTCAATCAGCATACTAGTAAAAGTAATGAACTGTAGGACAATAATTGTTTTTAATCTATCTTATAAATCTAACAGGATCTATCTTATAAATCTAGCAAGACTTTCCAGATTGGTTCGAAATGTTCAGCAAACGTTTTTTTAACATTCGCTACTGTATGAATAGATAGAAAATGAACTATTTACTATCTCTTGCAATGACTATAAAAGAAAGAAACCCAAGAGATTACTATAAGGAAGCATTACTGAAATGAAAAAGTTAATAGTCTGCTATCATGCATTTTAGTGCTTTTCGCAAAGGACTGAATGCTGCTGATTTCCATTTGTGCACTGTTCCATTTAAAAAAGCCAAAATAATCGAATTATCCCCAAACTGATAATGACCTTTAAAAATGAAGATAGGTTCCTAACATTATTATTAAAATACTGTTTTGTCTCTTAGAAATGACATCCTAGAGAATAAAACAATTCTGACACAAATACAGTTAGTAGTCCTGTTTTCTATATGAATGTGTTATGATGCTTATTCACACTTATTTAGCAAGTGCCACTGTTGTTTTTGTACTGGAATGACAAGCAAACAACAGAAACAAACGTCTCTGTATCTCCCAAAGGCCTTTTTCATAGTGTTTTTCATTCTGCTGGAATGATGTGCATGGCAAGAGGACCCATAGGGCTTTAAAGATAAAAGGAACGACGTAAGACAGTCTTTAAAAATAAAATGGATTGCAAGTGATTCCCAACAGACAGTGGCTGGATCTCTGAAGGGCCTGGAGGGGTTTCTTTTGCATGACAGATCTGATGACTGTTCCCTGATGTACTGAAAAAGTTTCTCAAGATCTCCATTTTAGCAGGTTTCATCATGCTATGAGAAAGTCATAGTTACTGAAATCTTAAAACAGAATTAAAGGGATACTCCCCAAAATGATTTATTTTTTTATTTTTTTTGGTCATTAATCACTTACCCCCATGTCGTTCCAAACCCGTAAAAGCTTCATTCGTCTTCGGAACACAATTTAAGATATTTTGGATGAAAACCGGGAGGCCTGTGTTTTCTTTCAAATCAAAGCTAAATACAGGTATAAACAGCGCATCCTTGTGGCGCGGATGATACAGAAGAGCATAAGCAGCATACGGTGATATGAGAGACACAAAGGAGACCGTTGACAAAGGACTTGTTGAATAAAGTTTTTTTTTTTTTCTTTGCTTACATAAAGTGTTCCCGTCGCTTCATATAACCCAGATTGCACATCTGATGGCAGATGGAGTATTCTGACATTGTCTTTCATACTTTCCTGGACCTTGACACTGCTATTTACCTGGCAGTCTATGGGACAGTCACAGGCCTCCCGGTTTTAAGTGATTACTGACAACATTGTCATTTTGGGGTGGAGTATCCCTTTAAGGTGGCATATTATTGAAATGCAACATAATAAGCCAGTTTAAACACTGCGGTTTGATTAAGTTGTTCTGTAGCAAATTGCAGCTGTGAGTCCATATTTCTGAGGGTTCAGCTCATTATGCATCTGAACATGACTGATTATTCAAATATATGTAAATAGCACAGTAAGGGCCATTGATAATGTATTCAGCACATTTACCTTTAAATAATAGCATAGAGGGTTTTGGATGAGAAAATGTGTGTGCAAGAAGCCAACATTGTTCTGTCATATGAATTGAATTTGTGAAGTAAGCTACATTTTCATAAAGTATCTCCTGATAGCACACATCTCCAAGACGTATTTTTTAGAGTTCACCTGCAATACATCTACTGGACGTTTCCTATCAGATGTCAAATAGACGTACTGTATATTAGATGTCTTTAAGATGTTTATGATTTAGAATGTATGTAAAGCTGACATCTGAAAGGCGTCTGTCAGATGTCTGTATTCCGCAGATGCTTTCCAGATCAAGAGATCTTTAACAGACATCTTGTCTGTAATCTCTATTAACTACAATAAAGTAATTTTGGCTAGTTTCAGCCATGGCGGTGATGTAAACTGTTCAGTTTTAATTGCCCTTACTAAATTAACCATGGTTTTACTTAAAAAAAAAAAAAAAAAAAAAAAACATGGTTATAGTTAAACCATGGTAACCACAAATTAACCATGGTTTTGCTACGCTAACCGTAGTTTAACCATGGTATTTGTAGTAAAACTGTGGTATTTGTTGTAAAACATTACTACATTTTGACTAAAAACCATGGTTAATTTTCATAAGTTGGACATCATCAAGCAATACACCAAATTTTCATTATATCTAGCAGATAAAACCAAGTATTCGTGTTGTATGTTGTTCTAGTTGCTTTTGCAAGTCTGTCAGGCTTTTATTTTTCGAGATGAACTGGCTGCCTCCTTAATTTGACCATTGCAAATTGCACTGGTAAAAACAAGCCACTAAACAGACCGTGACAGTCATCCTGTGTCAGTCATTTGTTACAGAGATCCGCTTGTAAACTTGTTTGTTTATATACTCATTCCCGGAGAATCCTAGAGTTGTTTGAGGCTAAAATTCTTCCATATGTTGGCAGCTGCATGTTGGAGCATTTCATCGGTTTGAGGGCTGTGGTTACTTTGTATTTATTGGCTCCGAGTCGATTCAAAAGCTGAAGTAAATTCACGGAGGAATGGACTGAAACAATTTACTCATTACGACTGATGGACAGGCGGACGGATAAATCAATGATTTTTCCGCATGGTTAAAGGGATAGTTCATCCAAAAATGATTTCCCCTCGAATCGGTCCAAATGTGTATCGCTTTCTTTCTTCTGTGGAACATAAAACAAAGTCATTTTATTCTCAGAGGCTTTTCATCCATGCAGTTTAAGTCAATGTATTTTCTTTTGTATTCCGTAATCGATACGATTTTTTTCCATAATATTTTCCAGCAACTGTATTTAGCAATAAAGTGTTGTTCTCACTAAAAACAGTGGAAGAAAAAAAAATACACTGTAAAACTACACTATATACAAAAGGTGCAAATCCTTTACTGTCCAGAAGGTGGAGGCATGTGCATAATTTTGTACAGAAAACCTGTCGAATCGATGCTAGACTATACTAATCATCATTGACTGTACAAAACTAATCATTTACAAATTAACAAGAGTCTAATCAAACCAGACATATTGAAATGCATCAAGACAACCAAACAGTCCAATCTCAGTTGCTTCAGACTAGAATAATAAGGCAACTGGAAAGTTTCTTTACTGCCAACATAAAACCAGGATGTTTAATGTGGTTTTGCCCCTTTTTCTGACTTTAAAACACTGGTTTTTCTTTGTTTTTTGAACCAATTTCATATTGCCTCTAGAATGTCTTTTGTAAGTTTGACCTTTTAAAATGTGGAGCCACAGGTCACAGTGTGCATGGCTTTACATTTTCAAAAATACTGAAGGCCAATTATAATAGGCGAAAAACAGCACTCCAGCTACCAGTTAAATGAACTTGCAGGAAATATCTTGAGACTGAACTTTAATCAGCAGAATGCATGACACAGTTTCCACTCTTTATCACGGCACATGGAGATCCACTCTGAGAGTAAACACAGGGGAGGGACACTTACCACAAGATACCTGCTTCAAGAAGCTCTAAATCTATATTGCAGTTTAAAAAGTACTGCAAATACAACCATTTTAATAAAGAGGTTGTTGTTGTTTTTTTTTTTAGAATATCAGGTTATAATGGAGAAGAGTCCTCTAACAGGTATCATGAATAGCCTAAAAATATATTTTCTGCAGTTTTATTAAAAAATAAATAAATAAAACAGAACTCAGTCAGCCAGACAGGACCAAGAGTATGAATAGCCTAATATTCCTACAAAGTCTATCTTTGGGACATTTTTCCATCTTACTGCACATACTGACAGACGTTAACACCATGGGCTGACATTTGATTTCCAAGGAAGAATTTCATGCCAATTTCCTGCATTCAGGACAGCCTGGCATTACTCATCATCATACAGTACTGATTTTGTCAGTTGTAAGTTCATAGTTTAATAAGATTGTGTCAACTGTATCAGTCTAACGAAAATGCAATTAACCATGAAATATAGTTACTTTAAATGAATGTGACAGTTCAGAGAGCCGTGGGTGTGATTGTGCCTTGTGTTTACTCTTGAGTCACTGCAAGGGTCACTGTCCAGAGTGACTCACACTAAACACAGCACTGCCCACAGATTGATAAAAAGACAAAGTGTGACACAGCTCTTAGTTGAACTTTAAGTTCCCCTTTCCCATCAACCCACAACTGGTTTAATCTGGAATCTGTGGGATTCTGTGGAACTGTTTTCGGCATGCAACAAGAAGAAAAATACCCAACAAAACAACAATATAATAATGATATAATAATAATAATAATAATAATACATAATATTACTATTATTAAATATTACACTTACATGTTTTATTACATGTATACATTTAATTACAATAATATTATTAGGTAATAAACAAGGTTGTTATTAATATTATTAAATATTATTACTATTATTAAATATGTAACTTATTTAATAAAATATTATTAAATATATACATGTATAAATTTAAATATAATAATATTATTATATAATAAACAAGGTTATTATTATAATTATTATTAACAATAAAAATCATAATAATAATACAGGTTAATACTATTTTTTTAATATATTATGTTATTTATTTAATAAATTATATATATATATATATATATATATATATATATATTATATATATATATATATATATATATATATATATATATATATATATATATAAATTTAAATATTTAAGGAGTGAAATTATTTCCTATGAATCCAGAACGTCAGGAACTCACACAAAACAGATGCCGTGCAAAAAAACAATAAAACTAATCTGGAGAAGAGATCTCCAAATAGAGCAAACAACACCAACCCCTTCCTTTATTTATGCCCCCCTTCTCCCCTCTGCCATATATATATATATATATATATATAGGTTTCAAATATATATATATATATATATATATATATATATATATCACATCTTGTATCTTGAGTACATGTTGTTTTTTTCCCCCCCATTTATATTATGAGAAAGAGTGAAAACTTTTAGAATTGTGTTCTACAGAGGAGGGGGTGTGTCCCCCTCAGGGTCTGTGAGAATATCTCCAGCCAGGTGCGACCCTGCATGGGCCGCGAGATCATAACAAACCAAAAGGTCTTTTATGTAACTGATTTGACAAAACACTGCTTGGGGATTCTGTAGCCAGAAAACCCTCACTCAGTGTATGTGAATCTCTGTAGCTTTGCACCAGATACTGCTGTGTGTCTCTCTGCTGTCAAGTATGCATTCAATCTTTGAGCAATCAATGTTATTTGTTTATTTGAACTGGAATGGAATTTAATACTGAACTGGTTTCTAATTATTTTGTTATGTAATTGGCGTGATACAACTTTACCTGACTAATAATAAATAGTTATATTTGACTTATTCTGATCTCTTCTGAAATCTTTATTTCTAGTAGATGAAAGTGTATTCTGGTGTTTCTGCAAATCTGCGTCCAGGACAGATCATACCGAAGTACCAATGAATGGACCATGGGGGACATCTTTAGGGACTTTTGATTTCTGACTGTCACTGACTTTACAAGTTGCAGTTTTGTGATTATAGAAAAAATACACTTTTTGGTATTTGCCTGCAGGGTGTGGCATACTTAAAGGTACTATAATCACCCTGTATCCTCAGAGTAAGTACAGAACTGGCGAGTTTGTGCCGTGCATTCACTGTTGGCCAAGTGAACTTCTAAGCGACACCGGGTCGTTAATGAAGGAATAATTGAAAATAATGGGATTTCCAGAATAATCAAATATCTAAATTAATAAACAATCGATATTTGTGATCAGTTTTTAATTTGAAATATTGCCTAAATTTAATGATCACTTAAAATTGGAGTCAGATTAAAGAGCTAGACTAAGGAGCTAGACTAAAACTGAAACTAAACCCTGATAAACTCAGAGGCATATATAAAAGACCAAACACACATTAAACTTTCAACCAGGCCGCTAGACTTCGCTTTTGCGCCGGCGGGTGGATTCTTACAAATACAATAAAGTTATTAGGTAATAAAAAAGATTATTAATAATATTAATATAATAACAACAACAACAGATGTTGTTATTATTATTAAATATATGTAAATTAGTTAAGAAATTAATAGTATTAAATATACAATTGAAGTCAAAAGTTTACATCTTGCAGAATCTGCAAAATGTTATTTTTTTAAAAAAAATTTAACGAGGGATCATACAAAATGCATTTTGTTTATTTAGTACTGACCTAAATAAGGTATTTCACATAAAATATATTTACGTATAGTCCACAAGTGTTCAAGGGTTCAAATAAACAAAAGATGCTGGAAAACCAATACATTTGTGAGACCTGAAGGATTTTTCTAAAGAACAGCAGGCAGTTTAACTGTTCAGAACAAACAAGGGACTCATGAACAACTATCACTTAACAAAAAAACTGGATCATTTTTTATAAATTCAACTATTATTTTCTCTTGTGGACTATATGTGAACATCTTTTACGTGAAATATCTTAATCAGGTTAGAACTAAATAACGCGTTTTGATCCCTCTTATTTTGATAAAATAATTAACATTTTGCAGATTCTACAAGGTGTATGTAAACTTTTGACTTCAGCTGTAAATATATTAAATGTATACATTTAAACACAATAATATTATTAGGTTATAAACAAGGTTATTTCTAATAAAAATAATTTGCAATTTATAATGCATTTATAAATATAATTATTGCACAAGGCGTTGCTGACACCTTACTGGTGTTTGTGAGAATATATACTTGAAAAGTCTACTTTCAGCTTTCTTAGCTTCAAATCACTTTAATGTGGTTGGGTGTATAAAAACAAAAAGTAATTTGAGAGTATTTTAAGCCAGACTAAATGAGTGTAGACAGATGGATTAGACTCAGGGTAATGTGATCCTCTGTTTGACTGTAAATAAACTGCTATTGTAGTAATAATACCTCTAGAGACAAAGAAAATCTGAGCTTTTAACTTCATTATAGAGTCAATCCAACAGTAAACAGTAGTTTTGGTCCCTAAACGTAATTTTGGTGAAACTGTTTTGCTTTTGTGTCATGAAATAAAGCATGTGAGAAGGGCCAGACTACCAACATCCTTAAAAAAAAAGAAAAGTAATATAATACATATCATATTCAATACATAATAAAAACAAAACAATTTCATATTTCTGACCCACACTTACATCTACCTTTAAATGTGAAAACTGGATTAAACTAGAAGTAACTGACTGTTGCTGATGGATAGCAATGGGCGGATCAGACTGTCAACATCAGAAAACACCCTTATCTCAGAGAACAGACACGATTAGTTTCATGATATCTGCTGCATGGGACTCTGATGATTTAGCCTGAAAATTTGGCTGAAAAGATTTCTCGCATCAAATAGTTTACTCACTATAAAGTAATGGGGCTACTAGATCTCAGGCCTACAACACTATTGTCAGTGTTTTTTTTTCTCCGAAAACATATTTCTGTCTACATTGAGTGCAAATGTCCAACAAGTCTTATTGACTAATTTACAAACTACATTAAAAAATGTATTAATAGAAAGTGTAAATGAAAATGATTCTCTGTCTGGAATATATTTACTATGTTTGCACTAAAGGTTGTTTTATATCAGGGGTGCCCAATCCTGGGCCTGGAGATACACTATAAAGACTATAAAGATCTCGAGCTTTTAAAGGGGCAGACGACAGAACTGCAGCTCGCTGAGAACCTTATTGTCCATTGGTGTGAAGGCTAGTTGTTCTTGGTGTGAGCTGGCCTTAAGTAGGCTTATACAGTAGCCTAATCTTGAGGTTAGAGAGATTATTTAATTAAAGTCTCTTTATTTAATCAAACTTAAGACATTATGATTTCACGTTGCCTATATGACCATAAAATCACACGTAAAGGAGAGGTTACATTAGTGAAATTTCACAGATGAAAAGATAAGCCTATTTTATTGTCAATAGTGCAACATGAAGCACAGGTCACTTTCAAGCCAAGCAGCATTGTCTTGGTTAAAGGGGCACATTTTTGGGCAAAAAAATAAAAATAATAATAATAATAAATATAATAAACTCAACAGGAAATCTGCATTGGGAATTGTTTCTCTCATGCAACATTCCCAATCAGCCGGATTCTTGACTAGATTTTGCCCGATCATCTGTAAATGTGAGAGCACCTTAAAATCCTAAATTACTTAATTAAAATTTATTAAATTAATTAAAACGTTCTCGATCCTGAGGATACTAGCCTATTATAATCAATATTAGTTTTTATTCTAATATGCAATTATGTCTTTTATTTTCTATCACTGAATTTTTACCTTATTACCCTTATGTTGGTAGCCTACATATGAATGAACATGTAAAGCATGTGCGCATAAAAAAAAATGGCTGTTTTGTCAACTCTTAATTTAACAGATGGAGCTGGAAACTACTTAGAAACCACCCTGCAGACATCCATTCACTAAATGCTTTCAGCAATATTTATAAATATTTCACATATTTTATTATCTGTGTTGACTCGAGTGCCTGGCATGGAAAATACATTTTAAGAAAAAGGGAGAATCATGAGATTATCAAAACTATTTTATTTTATTTTTTTAAGCAGACTGTAAAATGGCAATACATACACTGTTGATACTGACACTATTCATAAACAACCCGTGGCATCAGTCCATATTTCAAATGTTCTCCATGGAGTCTGTAAGCTCAACTTTCTCGCTCTGGATCAGTTGAGTCTCCTCTCTCTGTATTTTCACAGCACGCCAGCATGACTCTGGACTCATGACTAAGTACACCATCACAAGTTCAGCACAAAGCCTTGAGTAACACCAGACTCCAGCATAAGTGATCACGGTTTGTTTCTCCGTGCACACGTCTGCACAGCTTCCCAACGAAAACTTCCCTCAACGAAACTTCAGCGACTGGCGCGTCAGTCCGGTAATGAGCATAAACCTGTCCTTCTTATCCTGCTGAAGAGCCATGAGCGCTCTGGAGGTGCCCTCAGGATCCTGGTGCAGCGCGAGGATGGCCCTGGCTCTCTCCACCGCCTTCAGGTCTCCTGCTTTCTCGAAGAGTTTCGCCAGGACGTCTTGGTTGACGTTCTCGAAGATGTTCGGCGACGCTTTCTTGCGGTGCGCCGTGTCAAACTTGACGCCGCTCACGGCGGGACGGACGCGGCGAGAGTCTGAAGAGGCGTATGAAGACATGGCGGTACCGTTTTCGAGACGTCCCGTGTTTGATAGCAGCGGCTGTGCTCTCAGTGACTCCAGCGTTGGAGATAACAGCCGGTTTTATAGGGGACTTGCGAGAAATTCCTTTTGAGATGATGTCATGCGGACGGTAAGTGAACGCCCAACTTTACCCGCTGCACAGCAGGACGCGGTGAGGAACTCCGTTCTGACGCAGAGATGAACCAACTTACCTAGGAATACATTAATGAGTTACTGGCTCCCTATAAGCGAGCTCGAACAATGAAATCTTTCGGTTCATTTGAGAAATTGCCTTATGACATTACTCGCTGCATTGCAAGATAGAAAGCAAAACTGTATTTCTTTACTGGAAAGTTTAGAGTGGCAGCAGTTATTTATTTTTTTATTTTTTTGCAAGAGTCTAACTATATTATTATATTAAAATTTTATATTATACACAAGTATAGCCTACTAACGAATCTATAATTTTTGATAATAACAATAATTTTTATATATATTGCATACTTTTCAATATTTTCATATAAATTTCACACCTCTATTCAAGTCAAGTCACCTCTATTTATAGCGCTTTTTACAAAACCGATTGTGTCGAAGCAACTGAACAACATTAATTAGGAAAACAGTGTCAATAATGCAAAATGACAGTTAAAGGCAGTTAATCATTGATTTCAATGATGTCATCATTCAGCTCAGTTCAGTTTTAATAGTATCTGTGCAATCATTTGCAATCAAGTCAACAATATCGCTGTAAATGAAGTGTCCCCAACTAAGCAAGCCAGAGGCGACAGCGGCAAGGAACCAAAACTCCATCGGTGACAGAATGGAGAAAAAACCTTGGGAGAAACCAGGCTCAGTCGGGGGGGGGGGCAGTTCTCCTCTGGCCAGTCGAAACCAGCAGTTCAATTCCAGGCTGCAGAAAAGTCCGATTGTGCAAAGGACTCAACTGGTTCCTGTGGTCTTGTCCTGCTGGTCGTCTGAGACAGGGTCTTTACAGGGGATCTGTATCTGGGGCTCATCTAGTTGTCCTGGTCTCCGTTGTCTTTCAGGGCTGTAGAGCTCCTTTCTAGGTGCTGATCCACCATCTGGTCTGGATACGAACTGGATCTAGTGGCTACAGTGACCTCGGAATAAGAGAGAAACAGACTAATATGAGCGTAGATGCCATTCTTCTAACGATGTAGCAAGTACATCGGGTGTTATGGGAAGTGTTCCCAGTTCCGGCTGACCTAATTAATGCAGCCTAAAAATCCTTTAACGGATTTGGATATTAGAAGCGTTTTAATGTGTTATGTGTAAGCCAGGGTAAAGAGATGGGTCTTTAATCTAGATTTAAACTGCAAGAGTGTGTCTGCCTCCCGAACAGTGTTAGGTAGGTTATTCCAGAGTTTGGGCGCTAAATAGGAAAAGGATCTGCCGCCCGCAGTTGACTTTGATATTCTAGGTATTATCAAATTGCCAGAGTTTTAAGAACACAGAAGACGTGGAGGACTATAATGTAACAAGAGCTTGTTCAAATACTGAGGTGCTAAACCATTCAGGGTTTTATAAGTAATAAGCAAGATTTTAAAATCTATACGATGTTTAATAGGGAGCCAGTACAGTGTTGACAGAACCGGGCTAATATGATCATACTTCCTGGTTCTAGTAAGAACTCTAGCTGCTGCATTTTGGACCAGCTGGAGTTTGTTTATTAAGCGTGCCGAACAACCACCCAATAAAGAATTACAATAATCTAACCTTGAGGTCATAAACGCATGGATTAACATTTCTGCATTTGAAATTGAGAGCATAGGTCGTAATTTAGATATATTTTTGAGATGGAAAAATGCAGTTTTACAAATGCTAGAAACATGGCTTTCTAAGGAAAGATTGATATCAAAAGCAATTTATTTATTGCTCTATTGATTATAAATCAAATAAAAAAATCAACTTTTAAAACAGGTTTAAAACAGTAGCCTACACAGTTGGCTTTGACATATTTTCTTTTAAAACTTACATTTACAGCTTTCTTAATACACTGATAAACAATATTTTTTAGTTTAATATTATTTTTCTTACCTGATTCAATCAAAATCATTATTATTATACATCATTATTGATGGGATTATACTGGGTTTTGGAGTTTTCTTGCTTTACAGAAGTTGTAAATGAGTTTCTATTTTGTCATACTGTCTGTTTTATTGATGATGAGGGGGACACACAGGGTGAGATTACTAAATTGCTTAATTCAGATGATTTCATCTCTACAAGTTTAACGTTTAAATGTTTTATGGCATTTGGGATTTATCTGTATGATGTTCACCTTCAAACTTTATGAAAATGACCAGTGTTACTTAATATTTTAGCATTAACTTTAAATATTTCAGCACTTGTCTTACTCCTGCAGGACATTACGTAGTAAACAAGCTGTTTCATTGGCAGACTGCTAATCTCATCAGTGATGCTGGTTTGGGAATGAGGAACAACAAGCAACTCTCTCATTTTAATGAGATACTGTTCAGAGATAAGCACTGATTGTTCTTTCCGCATGACGGTACTTATACATTATGGTGCATGTGCCATGAAAAGAATATTTTTTTTTTCATGGCATTAAAAGCCTGGCTTGTATGAATTTATTATACTATAAAAATGTTAATTATTTTAGCCCAAAAACAATTTAAAATGCTACACTAAAAACCTATTTGGTTAACTATATAAGTGAAAATGCTACTATATATTAAGAGACATATATTAGAGAAATAAGATATATAAGAAAACATATAACATATATGAGAAATATTTAGAACTGTAAAGCATATATTATTTTATATATTATATTATTTTTTTTATATATATATATATATACATATATATATATATATATATATATATATATATATATATATATATATATATATATATATATATACTAAAATAATAATTTAATTAACATAAAAATTAAACAAAATTTGAAAACCACACATAATTAAAAATAATAAAATAATATTTTTACAACAACAACATATAACAACTTAAGAACACGTCTCTTATTTAATATTCATTAAATAAATCTTTACCGTTAAAAAAAAAAAAAAAAAAAATCATTTCTTTGAATGCTCCAAAGGATGGCTGAAATTTCTGAATATGAAAGAAAAAAATTATTTCTTTAGGCTAACACACACACACACACACAAAAACAAAAACAAAACCTATTCATTCCACTTTTTAATGTAAGTCAGATTATTCCAATTATTAATTTCACACACACACACACACACACACACACACACACAAACACACAAAAAAACAAAAACACACACACACACACACACACACACACACACACAAAGCCTATCTATTCTAAAAAAAATCAGTTAAGAAACAGACTGTACTTTTGGCAGCTAGTGTAATCAAATTTCACAATAAGTGTTTATATTTAGTTCCCACAAGCCATTCCAGTCCTTTAAATGATGGGAAAGGTCTACTATAAAAATGTATTTCACTAGTAAATGAGGGCTCTTACGCTGATACTCAAGGAATTTCAGAGGAAACAGAACAAACATACCCATTTCTCTAGGAAGGCCTACAAATATAAACATTCCCAGGGCTCTAGGAAGGCCTACTAAGATTTTTTATGGTATAGCACTCACTGAAAAAAATGTTTCATTCATCCAATTAAAAAAAATTAGGGTAATGATTCACATCTATATTTTTTAACTTGATCCAATGAAAAAAAAATAACTTGCCCTAAACAAAATTTTCTATCTATAAAAACTATTTTATAAAACCTGGCAAAGTATATTTTTCTTGTTGAAGAAAGTCAATTAATTAAATTTTTTTTTTTTGATTTTAACAAAAAATATAGATTTAATCAAAACAAAAATTCTCATTTAAGATTTTTTTTTATATAGTTTTCATAGACATAGAAAATATTGTTTAGGGCAAGTTATTTATTTTTCATTGGCTCAAGTTAAAAAATAAATTAGATGTGATATCATTACCCTATGTTTTTTTTAATTGGATCATGGATGAATGAAACATTTTCCAGTGTAATTTCCAAGTTAAATCTATATCAGTTGTTTCATTTTTCCAATTTGTTAAAAATAAAAAAAAAAGAAAAAAAAAAAAAAAAAAATCAACAAACATCCAATTTTATTTTAAATCAATTCTCAATTCAATTCCAAATGTTAATTTAAAAACAAAATAAAACATGCATTTTTAATCTGAAAACATTTCCCCATAAAACATGAAAAAACTAGTTTAACAAACTAACATAAAACAGTTAATCTCAGAATCACAACAAACGGCATCAAAACTATATGTTTTTTTTCCAAAATATTGGCAGTACTGAATTTTAGATGCCAACTCATCTTTTCCGTGGTTGAGCATTACCTGCTGAATAAAATATTCAGCTAAGTGCTATATATATAAATTTGATACGTTTGATGTTTTGAAATGTTTGAGACAAATTTCCACAAACTACTGCATGAGAGGTGTTTGACCAGTATTTATGAATATAATACAGTGGGTTTGGCAGTGGTCACATGACAAGGAAGTTAAATGGATTTGAATATTTCAAAAATTCACCAAAAATATACAAAATCATATTTCCAAAATCCAAGTTATGTATGATGTTTATCAGGATTGAGTGAAGATCGTACAACTGGTGTGACATCATCAGATCACATGACCAGGAAGTTTAATAGATTTGTATGACGGAAAAATTCATTAAAATTAGACCAATTGTTATTTTCATAATCCGACTCGTGTATGATGGAAAGGAAATGTGTGTGAACACATTACAACAGCAGTAAAATCATCAAGTCACGTGACCAGTAGCTGTATTAAATTTTGAACACAAATAAACAGTTTGCGATACAATCACAATTATCTTCAGGGCATATGTTTTAGAGAATTGGAGTATATATGAGGCTATACAAATAAAAGAAAAATGATTAGGTGGAGCTGTGGTAGGCTGTTCGCCAGTGAACAATGCACATCATAAAAATCTGTGTTTGATTCCTGCTTTAGTCAGGTTCAAGTATTATGTATGATGTCATCAGGTCAAATGATCAGGAACTTTAATACAAATTTTCTCTTAGATAAATTCATTAAAAATGCACCAAATGCTACATTCACAATCTGAGTTGTGAGTGAAAGGAAATGTGTGTGAAGACATTACAACAGCTGAGAAATCATCAGGTCACACAGCCAGAAGCTTTATTACATTTTTAGCACAAATTAACAGTTTGCGATACAATCACAATTATCTTCAGGGCATATGATCAGGAAATCTGAATACATGTGAGGCTACACCTGCAAACAAAAATGCTTAGGTGGTGTTGTGGTACAGCGTTTGACAGAGAATTGGACATCACAAAAACCTGAGTTCCATTCCTCCGTCAGGTCAGAGTAGATTTTATTTCCTTTCTCTCAGTCATTTTCCTGTTTACAATGTCCTATAAAATAAATATTGCAAATAAAAAATGTCTTCATAAACAAAGCTATATAAGGTGTGACATGTGTGAATGTATTTCTGATGGTCTTGTATGTGGTAAAAATGCTGAATAAATTTTGTATCAAAACATTTTTCGTTAATATGTTTAAAACTACATTTGCATAACGCTATGAATATTATAGACACAGAGACACATTGTGTGTGTGTGTGTGTATTCATTCACTCAAATAAATACAGAAACAACCCACCCATTTATACACAAACAAAAAAAAACTACATTAAAAGAATCTTAGTTGTCCTGTTCATTCATTCAATAGAAGGAAGGATCACGCCACACGAACTTCCCATGAAGTACTGGATTCTTACTTAGAACAGGCTAAATTGAATACAGTCCCAGTTATTCACTGATTATAATGTGGCTGAAAACCATCAACAGAAGGGCACTGTTATGCAGTTATGACAACAGTAACTAACAGTGACTCTTATTTGTCCAGAACCAAATACCTATTTCCTTCACATGCCCTTCCTCTGCAGTCACCCATGATAAGAAGTCCTGGAAAACAGCTGTTCCACAGTAATGCCACGCAAGTTCCACAGTAGCCTATCATCAGCTAATGCCTTCTCTCATTAATGTCATTTATTTTAACTCCCCCCCCCCCCCCTTCCCCCCACTGTCTGCCTCATTTAGGCTCGTATTTAAACACTTGGACACAATTTGGCCTGACTCAAGCTAAATGAATATGAACCTTCACAAAGTGTAGATTTAGTGACTTGAGAACAGCGCTCTCTTGTGGCTGAAAAGATAGTAAAATTTGGGCTAATTGAAGTCAATTGAAGATCAACTAAATCGACAGAGGCGTCGAAGCAGTCATATATTGATTTTGCAAGTTAAATAACGTAAGAATTATGCAACGACGTCCACTTTTTTAATAAACTATTTAAATACTTATTTAATCACAAGTTAGCCTAGAAGTTGGACGTGACATTTCTTCATCGAATTGATGACTCAGACTAGTCTTTTTGAGGGGAAAAACTGAAAACTAATGTAACCCTTGTTACTTTTTATGCTTTCACTAATTAGCGGTTTAAGCTGTGGGAAGAATACATTGATTCTGCCTCAGTCCTGCGTTTTCTCGATAAGAAGAAACTGCTATGCGGTTATAAGTAAGCAATGATGCTTGTGCCCTGTATTTTTAGGATATGTTGCCAGTACCGCACTAGCTGAGGCGGTTTCAACCCACGAGCAGAGCCGCATGTAGCGTGACAAGCTCCCGCAGCCCGGCGCGCTCTCTGCTGTCGACAGTGAAGTCAGGCACACGACATCAGAGTGAGCAAATGACGACAGAGTTTCCATCCACAACTGCAGAGTATAGAGTCAAACAGAAACAACGCAGATGCTGAGTTTGCGAAGTGAATTATTTATGCAGTAACGTTACCGTGTGTTCCTGACGTACTGCCGGGAGATGTGACTCACTCCGTGCCGTGTGCTCCAGCTACTGTAACGCTGAAGCAGTGGCCCACATGTGAGTACACTGCACGGGGACAAGTGCTGACCGAGGGACATGCTGAGACAGTAAAATATCATATTAATTTAATGTTGTCATTAAACACACAATACGTCTACATTCACTGATCTTGGGTTACACCTGATTTTAAGGTAGGGTGACCAAACGTGCCATTTTCCCAGGACACGTCCTGGCCAGGATTTCTATATTACCTAAAATATACACGCTTTGGCTTTGTTTGCACTGCGCAGACCAATTGTTGTATGACAAAGTACCGTACTTTGATGTCATATGCTCAGTGCTGCTTCAAGTCCAACACTAATATGCGTATTTGCATTGCTTTGACCGTTCTCTGTAGATCCCACCTTCTCACGCACCACGATTGGTCGATTATGTGCAATGTCTGCATGTTATTGGTCAAATGATCACCTTCATGAAAACAGGAAACCAAAGCCAAAATCTGGATATTTTAGGCAATATAGAAATCCTGGCCAGGACGTGTCCTGGGAAAATGGCACGTTTGGTCACCCTAAAATTTTAAGGTGTCCTTATAACAGTGTAATTATACATTTACTGTAAGTACTGAGTAATAGGCCTATTAATGAACTACATGTACCTGCTATATGGGTATAGGGTTAGGTTTAGGGTTACTTGCATGTAATTATGCATAATTTATTGTTATTATAATAGTAATAGGCCTACATGTAACTTGTGTAACAAGGACACCTTAAAATAAAGTGTTACATGATTTTGTGTTGTGCAGCATTTCTGCTTCGAATGTGGACCAATAATTGTCACGGACACTCTTTGAAGTACACTAGAATATGACGAACTCCAAATGTGTGTGTGTGTGTGTTTTTGTATGCGATTTTGCTTTCAGTTGAATCAACTAGTCACTAGCAAACAGTTTCTTAACAATGAATTAAAGAACACTTTGGTTGGATCCTTTCAACTGCTGTGGCACGGATTCCTACGGCCTGAATGTACGAGGAACACAATGCGAGAGGAATAAACAGGGCTGGTATGCTGACCAAGGATTACTTTATCAGGTCAGAATTAACCCCTTATACAGTAAATTTATATGTTTTTGCTTTGTGTGAACCATCCCTTGAAAATATAGCTAAATGATTTGATTCAACTGTAGCCTACAGTTAAGCAGGATACCAATAGCTGCTATGTTATTTTATTATGCTCTTTTTATTATAAGCTCCATAAAAATCAATGATCAAGTCAAAGTGAACAAATATTCTATTAACCATAGGTTCAGGCAGCTGTTTCCTCATCTATGCAAATACTGTTTCTCAGTTCCAACATCAGTTCAACTACAGCTCATCCCTATGTGAGGAGGCCACATCTGTGCAATCTAGTTTTAAAACGTCCAAAAGTGAGACAGCAGGTGGAGCTGTTCACATGTTTTTTTCTCTTATGCGCATATGAAATGCTCAGATCAGAGTCAAGGATACCGCAAAATCTGCACACAAAAAGATAATCTCATCCTGATTTAAAATTTATTTAATTTTTTTTTGAAAAAGCTAAAAAAGGCACAACCTGAAGCCTTAAAATCTTTTTAAAAACAAATTAAAATTTGTGCAGTAAAATAAAAGTAATAAGAATGTCACGGACTTTTATTTTGCATAGCGATGGAATTTTATAAAATACTGTTTAAAGGAAACATAAAAAAAAAAAAAGCAAAAATCAAGGCCAAAGTATCACGTACCTATATTGTTCTGCGTGTCGTGCCTAACAAACACCCTCTAGCAGTCACAATACAGCACAGCCTCGTGTTCAACAGCACAAGCTGCATTTATAAAAATCAAAGCCTTATAATCTGGCTCTTGTATAGGGTACACGAGTAAACATGAGCTTTCAGAAGGATTCTCAACTAGAGAACAGCCTTGATAAAGACAGTCCAAGATTAAGAGAAATAAATGACAAAGAACAGCCAAAAGTAGCTGAGCCAGTGTGTGTGGGTGGTCAATAATGCTCTGCAAAGCGTTTACGCCAAAATGGGCAGTTGCAGGATTCCAACTGTTTGGCTACTGCTATTAAGTACACACATTGATATGCATATCATCAAATAAATAAAACCTGAGCTGCTTTTGACAAGAAATATTGTGTATAGAATTTATTTATTTTATTATTTTAAACTGTAATATTTTACATTGTATGCAAATAAATGAAGCCTAGGTGAGCATGATTGACTTGTATTAATTCAGCTACAGTGTAGCTTTGGTTAAGAGAGCCAGTTTTTATTCATCTCTCTCTAACACTCATATAAATGTTGAAGGTCTTTCACTTCCTGAAATGTGTTTCTTGTATTTAGCTCCTGATAGCTCACCACCAAGACGTCTGTTGAATGTGGGTTGATTTCTTTCACTTGTCTTCCTGTACATTGAGGAAAGTGATGAGTACAATATAAAACTATAACAAAAAACAACAACATCCCCTACATAACAAAAAAAAAAAGAAAAATAAAATAGCTCTCCCCCACAAAAAAAAAAAGTGATGTGCACATGAATAGAAGAGAGATTTTTAAAAGCATCCGCTGCCATCAGATTACAAAAGCATTATTACAGGTACAGATAAATGATCTCTCAGATTAAATACTCAACATGATGACTGTACTTCATCTATTGGATTAGATAATCTCATTTCTCATTGAGCATAATGGATGAGACTGGCTTACATTAAATAAGCCAGTTTGCAGTTTGTACAATAGCATCTCTACAGGGACAATGTGCTTTCAGGAGATTATAAAAAATGAGCTTGTGAAGCAAATCACAGCAACAAGCCTGAATAACCGCTCCAATCCACCTACGCACCTACAGAAAGCACTGTAAAGCCACTAATGTGATCCTGCAACACCTCACTGTTCAAAAAGAGGGCGCCCTCCACTCGCTTGAGTTAAACACTATTGACTTAACACTCGAGTTCGTCATGAGCATTTAAGAGAACTAGATCCCTCATTTGCCTCTGTAAGTAAAAGCTGTGGCTTCATATCTTTATGCTGCTAGGCCATCAGCATCACCATTATACCTCAATGTTGATCTCGTTCTCCAGAGGCTATGCAAATGATGAAAGAGAAATGGCCTAGTTTACTCAACTTTTTTTTTTTTTTTTACATTAGCAACTGTTCAAATGAAGGCTGAAAAGGTCTGAGAAAGAAATGTTCTATATAAATGTTTGACCATGATGTCATATTTACATATTCTTTGCTTTAATGCAATTAAAAGCAAATATATTGCAAGAACCACAGGCTGTCTCACAGGCTTATGTCCAGTTTGGACAATAGTTAACACAGTAGTTTATACCCATGTCTTGTACAGTTTTAATGACTAATTCAGGCTCCAAAAAGGTTTTTGCAGCAACACCATGTTAGGCTGAACATTTTAATCATCTAATTAAAGTTTTCAACCAAACATTTTTGAAAATGAAGGTACTTTATGCCATTGATGGTACCATGAATACCCAATGAAACTTTCCATTCCACAAGAGTTTAAAGTGTCCAGTTTAAAGGGATAGTTCACCCAAAAATAAAAATTACCTCATGATTTACTCACCCTCAAGCCATCCTAGGTGTATATGACTTGATTCTTTCAGACAAATTGGAGTTATATTAAAAAACACCCTGGCTTGTCTAAGCTTTATAATGGCAGTGCATGGGAGTTGAGATCTGAAAGCCCTAAAAAGTGCAACCATACATCTTAAAAAGGCCTTATGAAGCGAAGTGTTACTTTGTGTAAGAAAAATATCCATATTTAAAACTTTATAAACCGTAATCTCTAGCTAACTGCCATAAGCACGTTCACGAGCGAGTGGATGATGTAGGTCCTTCAGCTTATTAAAATGTTCTTCACACTAAAAAAAAATGGTTCTTGTAGGAACCATTCCCTGAAAGATTCTTTGGGAAACCAAAAAAGGATCTTCTATCGCATCATGAAAACTCATTTGGAACCTTTGTTTTCAAGAGTGTAAAAAATCCTTGCAAAGGTTCCATAAATGTTAAAGATTCTTCATGGAACCACAGAAACCAACAAAGAACCTTTATTTTTCTCATTTCCAATCAAACTGATGATTCATACATTGTATTATTCTCCAGAGAGAGTAACTGGAAAACTTGTTCCTGACAGGACTGCTGCATCAACAAATAGATAATCAGGTCAAATAAGACAATATTAATTCAGCGATTCAATAAAAATGATTTCACGGGCTCATATTTAACTAAGTTTTCACCTTCACATGAAAAGAGCTTATGTTTAAAATACTAATTAAACACGTGTGTATAATTGCAATCATAACTGGGTTGAGCGGTTAAAAGTAATAACTAGATGTCCAGTTAATAAAAGAGAGGTTTGTTTTCCTGCAGGACTTTCAATGCATGTTCCACACTATGTGCTGATGACTAGTAAGAAACTGACATTCATCCTTTCATCCTAGCATTTCTGGGAATTGTTCAGGCTGGTCGGGAACGAGCAGGGTTTATAATTGCATTAAATAGGCGCTTGTGAAATATTCTGTGGTGCAACAAATGTTTTTTTTTGAGGGCGTGCTTCATTTCAAGGCCTTTCAATAAAACAGAAGTGCGATTTTATTTTGTATTCAGCTACATCCTTCACACGAGTGTGTGTGAAGCTGAAAAACTAGTCTAAAACGCCATTCAGCAAGACCTTCGGGCTTGAAACTGAGCTTTTCAGATGATGACCTCATGTTATGGACATAAACAACATGAACATTCCACATTTAATCAGACTACATGGAAGGATCTAAAATAATGAAATAACTAAGGTTTATACATATTTAATATCAATTAGATTCTAATGCAACATGTAAGTTGAACTTTCTTTTTTAATATTTATATTTTATTTCAAATAGTTTTAGATAACACTGTCTTACTGTGCATTCTTCATCTCAAGCACAAATATCATTCAATCTCAGCCTCGCTTGGCATGTGCATGTGTGTGTGGGTCGTGTTCAGACAGGTAACAATACAATAGCTGTCCTTCAAGCAAAAATGTGCAAAATGTGAACGTTGTAATCATAGGAAACCTTGACGAGCACAGACATGGGTAAAGAAGAGAAAATGACAAAGCCGGTCTCACAAAACATAAGTCTGCCATCAATCAGCCGCTCAAACGCTAAAAGCAGATGCAATACAGTGGGTGAAGAATCTGGAAACGGGCCAATTTCCCAAAAAACACACAAATCAAACAGGACAAAGAAATAAAGAAACAACACCAGTTTTTTTTCCCCCCACATTTTTTATATTTCATTTTACTTAAATTTTTTCCGTTTTAATGGACAATGTCAAACATATTTTTTTTTTTTGTAGATTCTGCAAGATATGTTTGGAATTTTTAACAGAAGCCCTCCTAAAATGGGGTCAGTGGTCTGAACACCCCCATTCCTCTCCGATATCAAACAAAACCCACCCGGACTCTCTCACACCAGACATCCCCTTTTAAATTAAACATGAAGGAAACTAAACAAAAAAAATAGTTTGCAGAGGCTCATTACATGAAACAAAGACTTGAAAAGACAAACACTTTAAAAGAGGACACAAAAAGGTGGTCATGATGATCTACTCATCGACTTTTGGTACCTGTTTAAGGTCGTAGGCCTCTCTCAGGTGTTTTATATCGCAAAAAGTAAAGCGTTAACTTAACAGAGGCGTTTTTTCTTCGTTACAGAGTGTCTACATGACTACTTCGCCGACTGAGCGCTTGCCTCATCTCAAGCAAATGAGGCGGCAACAATCAAATACAATCAGCAGTTGTTTTTTTTGTCAATGATAAAGCCATATATTACATTAAAACACTGATTTTTCTTTGGATGAGAGTTACTTTTAAATACAGTTATGATAACATGCAGGTTTACCCTCGCCGAGTCTCATTTTAAGATTGCGCAAGACATACAGACCCTGAACTGCTTGTGGCGTTAAATAAAATGAAAAATACATGTGTGAGCGACAGTCTCGACGCCTGCACACAGAACTTTTGCTATATTTATTAGCATGGCACATGACCTTAAATGTGTAACGCACAGGAAGTTTGAGTCTTAGCGCAGCGAAATCTCCAGTCTCCGGATTATTATGCAACGATAATGGTACAGTATAGAAGAAAAGAAAAAAAAAAAAAAAAAAAAAAAACGGAAACAAAGTTTGAAAAGACGATTTGGTAAACAGTTTGCAAATCCTGTCCTTAATTCTCAAAAACACACAGTACAGTAAAAGCAATGAAAATATCTTTGCTTTGCTTCAGGTTCAGGCTTCAGTAAATCATATACGTGGAAAATGGTCCACTCTAGAGAATACAGGCGTTTAGAAGAGCGCACAGCTCAGCTATAGAAATACTAGCGCTGAAGATACTTATTATAGGTACATTAATTAGATAAATTGAAAAACAATTAAATGGGTTTTTAAAGTTTAAAATGTTAAACTGGTGGGCTACAACTGTTTTTTTTTTAAAAAAAGAAAGAAAAAAAAAAATGTTTAACTACTTTACGTTAGCCGAGATGAGATGCAGGATGTAAGGCATGTATGCTAATTTTCTGAGATGTTTAACGTCCACCTCATCCAATCACATTTAACGCACACATCATAGGATTCATTCAACTGCTAAAGCTAAAAATCTGCATAAAATCATGGCAGTTCAATCATGCCTTTAACTAATGTGATATTAGCGAAACGTTGAAAGGTGTCAAAGTGCGCAAAAGTACGGCAGAGGCATATAAAAGCACAAGTGACTACAAAATAGAGGGTATAAAGTAAACAAAAACATGCAGACACAATCACTCCTCCAACCATCTTGAGAAGCTTCTGGGATGGTTTTTGCTTTTCCCGCCTTTTTGATTACAAATTGGTGTAGTTTGATTCATGAACAGGAAACAAAAACAAATCAAATAAAGTAAACATCACATTTGGTTGAGGGAACACTTGAAAATCTACATGTACATATAAACGTGCCAACACTTGTTATTAATGCACTCATCTTAGCTATAATTGGCATTGTAAAGGTATTTTTCCACATATTGTTTCAATACCAAAACTTCTTTTTTGTTTTGCATCAACAATTATCATACTCGCTTTGGGTATTATTCACAAATAAGCATTCTATATAATTATGTTGGGCCAAGAATTATTTTGCCAAGCGCACAAATGACAATAAAGAAATTCTGCTAAGCAAGTCTTGGTTGTTAAAAAAAACAAAAAAACAAAAAAAAGTCCTAATGAACCTAATTTATAAACGTAAATTTACAAAATTGATTTTTTTTTTTAAACTACTGAATCTAAGATGACCTTACACCACCCCAATGCTATGTCTATATATATATTCTGTATTTTATATACACATGTAATATTCATCCTGTACGTAATCATTCATCTCAATTTTCCCACCATTACAGATCTTAAATTTCTTATCATCTATATCAATAAATAAATAAGAATCATGGTTTGTTTCTCATTACGCCCTCTTCATGGTATTGTGCGATTCTCCCCGAAATGGTCCTGGAGAGTTTTGCATGTAGGGGGCATCACCTCTACCAAAAAGAGAGAGAATGAGAGGAAAACAGAGGGAGAGACGGAGAAAAAAAAAATATGAGAGACAAAGGAAAGGATGAGGGAGAGCGCTAGGTAGCTGCTGGGTTACTACGCCTGTGCGTTGGTGCCGTTCTTGTCGGGGGAATTGGCTGCGTTGATGGAGTTGGCAGTGCCGTCTGGCTGCATGCTGTCCTTGCGCGGAGGCATTCGCTCGTTTATCCGGTCCAGTCCGCGGGCTTCCTCGAAGCTTTGGATCTTGTGTTGAGGGTTGAAGCCGGATGGCTGGAAGTATGAAAGCAGGACGTTAGTTAACGCTAATGCTTTTGGAGTGACACAGCAATGATTGGTTTTGTTTTGGGTGTTATTGGTATCCTTCATTTCTATCATATAGTCATATTGATATCTAAATCACAAAAAAGCACAGAAAAGTTAGAGCTTAAAAAATAAAAAAAGCAATTAACTCCCTCTCCCCCAAATCAAGCAGACCCACATCCCAACATTAACTTATTAGATAGAACATTTTCAGTCACTAAAAGTAGCATGACTACAGAGGGCTGTTCTTCCCCAAAGAGCACCCAAAAAAGCTTGATGAAATACAGCTAAATATACCAGTCAGCCAATCAACCAGCTGCGATAAGAAAAAGAGAACTACAGTAAAGCTTGGCTAGTTTAGATAACATTAACCAGAAATGATGATGTAGCCACGTCAACCTGACATTAAAGGCAAAACAGGCCTAGATCTGAGTTTATTTGTGTGCTTTTTGGTCAGGAAGTGAAACTGATAAAAAGAAAGATTCAGTCTCATGCTGTGGTCTGCTCACACCCCAGCCTCTGGCTTCCCCGCTTTAAACAGCTGTGCCTGAAGTGTTCACGATTGCGAGACTTTCTGAATCCGTCCACTTTCAAAAGCCAAATCTACCAGTTTATCAAGCGTTACTAGGTATAGTTTACCCCAAAAAATTAAATGTCATCATTTACTCACCCTCGAGTCATTTCAAACCTGTACAACTGACTTTCTCATGTGGAACACAAAAGTTATTTTAAATAACTATTTTTGTCCATAAAATGCAAGTCAGTAGAGTCCAAAAGAGTTACTTTCCAAAAACAGTTTTCAAAAATCATGTTTTTTCAATGTGCCTTCCAATTAATCTCAATCAAATTGCAGTTGGGTTATTTTGATTTGGTTAAAAAGTAACTAAAAAATACAACTAATACAATAAAACAATAAAAACATAATTAAAAAACATGATTTTTGAAAATAAAATTTAGATATATTTTTTCAAAAAAAAACCAAAAACACTTTATACTCCACACAAAACACACACACACAATAAGAGTCACAGAAAATCACATATTTTGGTCAACTATCATTTAAAAAAAATTATTTACTTTCTTAACACAATTCACGTTATGCAAAATGTTTTGCGAATGTGGTTGCATGTCGAATTTTTATCTGTTTAGTGGCGCAGAAATCTCACACTTCACTTTCAATGCAAACTGAACAAACAAACAAACATCTCAACAAGCAAATCAAACAAAACTGCTAGCTTTAACAAGCACGTGAACTACATGCACGCAAATAAATACTAAAACACATCGGTGACTACAAAGGGACAAAATGCACACGAAGGACAGACAGTTAATCCAAGGGGGAGGGTAACAGACAGACAACACTGAGAAGTTTTCACAGATGTCTTGCATACCTCGTGCTTCCTCTGCTTCTACGGTGGCTGTGTAAGCATGAGTAGTAGTGCCATGCCCAAAACGAACGGGGAAAGAAAGTGAGTCAAGTTATCAATGCAATCAACAAGTCCATTCAAACCCCCTCCCCGTTTCCCATTCATTCATCTTCCCCTCCCAACAACAGCCCGAATGCTTCACATGCCACACAGGAAGAAACCTGAGAGGTTAGTTTAGTTGATACATCCAGAACATAAACAGATTTCAAGACTCGTTTTATTCTGCTCAGGTTTGTTTTTGAGAAGCCGTGCTTTTGAATCTGAGATGCAGCGCCTTCTGAACTACTCTTGACATGGACCTATTCTATTTTTAAAGCTGAAGGTAAACAATAGCCAAACAAGGAAAGGCTTTCGCAGTAAAAAACTCCACGAAAAGTACTGTGTATGCGTGATGACAGTTTATTTGTGGTCTTCACAGGAAGATGAGAGGCAAGACAGCTTTGAGCGATGTCGTTTTTTTTTTTTCTATTTTCAGCTACTGAGGAGTCCTTTTATTTACATCTCCTCCCCCAGTGAACCACCAACACATTACAGTCACAAGACCGCCTTGTAGTTCACTGTGCCTTGACATATGACCTTAACAGCTGGTCTTTCCAAAAAATCTTAATGCCATAGATCTCCAGGTATTAAAACTCCCTTGGAAGTGCATTTTTCATTAATAAATTTTAAAGTCTCTTTAGTTCAAGGCAGTAAACAGTAATATTGTGAAATATTACAACCTAAAGTAACTGTTTTATATTTTAATTTATCTTAAAATGCAATTTATTTATTACTCCAGTCTTCAGGGTCATATGATCCTTCAGAAATCATTCTGATATGCAGATTTGCTACTCAAAAAAAAAAAAAAACCAAACAAAAAAAAAACTGGTTTTGTCAGAACAGTGGTCTAGGAGTTGCCTAGGAGTATAATACTCAGACACATTTAGCAAGAGTTATTGCCCTGCTTGCTGCATTTCCTGATCCCACGTGCCCATAAATTTTGCACATTGCTATGCAGTTGCTAGGACATTCTGGTTGACTTTGCCCTGGCTCAAGAAAAAAAAAATCATACCGTAAAAACCTTAAATTTCAAATTTAAATTTCTTCTCTTCTGTGTCAGTCTTTGATGCGCATTCACTAGAGCATCACAATGCTGCACCTCGTTTACAAGCAGAAGAAGATGCACATTGTACATTAAACAGTCTTCGCAAAGATGTCTGAAGATTTCGACAAAGAGGATGACTTGCAATTTTTTGCCTAGCCTTACTTATCTGAACTAGAATATACAGACAATTAACTAAGAGAGATGGAAGTTCTACGTCAGAACGCCGACTCCTGCGTCAGCAGATCCACACACGTGTGTCGTGATACTCTCGTAAACGCATCTCGAACACTGACATAGAAGAGAAGAAATTGTTGAATAAAGTTATTTTTGTTTTCTTTGCTCCCAAAAAACATTCTCGTAGCTTCATAAAATTAATGGTTGAACCACTGATGTCACATGGACTATTTTAACGATGTCCTTACTACCTTTCTGGGCCTTGAATGGGTCAGTTGAGTTGCTGTCTATGCAGGGTCAGAAAGAATCATAATTTTCATTTTTGGGTTAACTAACTGTCCACGCTGAAAAATAATATAATTTATGAGATATCTTTCAACACAAATAATGTTTTACAGTTAAGGTGCAGGTGCAATTCACATTTACTGTTGCTTGGAGAAATTTTGTGAATAGGAGTCCACAAGATCAGAAGTTTCATGTGAGAGCAAAAAAAAAAAAAAGTTCCAAGCAGATTTTGCCCAATGCTCACCAACAGAAAGCTGCATGGTTTAAAAGTGACTACCCTTTTGACAAAAGAACATGGGCCTTTTTTGCTGCAATTTCACTAATATGACTGCACCTTTAGGGTTAGAGGTTTGTTCAGATCCCCAACCCCTAGTATGTGCAGTATGTTATTGTATATTATGAAACAATCCTTATCATACCAAATTTCAGAGCACCTACTTTCATCAAAAACAAACCTGACCATGTTAATGTGGTTGTTAGTAGAAGGCCAGCAGGCTGAAGAGTTTTTACAGTGAAGGCAGGGAGAGGAAGCATGGCACACTGCGCTGGCTAAATTGGGTCATATTGCGTCATAGTCATAAGCTCACAGGAGCCCCTCTCACTGTGAAAGCATCACCCGGCAGCAGCTCCTTGGCACTCACTACTATCTCAGCAGCGCTTGGAAGTTTTTCAGGTCCCTGTCGGGACAGGCAATCTGAAGTGGGTTGACTGAAATCCCCTTCATGACCAAACCCTTGTAAAATCTCCCCCCTCTTTAAACAATATCACTTTTGATCAAGTCGATGATGGGTGTGCTGCACTGTGAGAGAGGCAGAGCTGCCGGGCAAGGCGGTGACAGAAACAGAGAGGGGGGGGGGGAGAAAGAGAGAGAGAGAGAGAGAGAGAGAGAGAGAGAGAAGAGAGGAGAGAGAGAGAGAGAGAGAGGGAGGTAAAGACTGAGAAAAAAAAGAGTGTAACAGTAGCAGGGGGTCGTGGAGAGCAGGTATCGGCCTCCACACTACCGCAGAGACAGCTCAATGATGCCGGGAGCAAGACTTACCGCTCTGTAGGGTCTGTCTGCCTCCTGACAGCACACCCACAGGCAACGTCCCAGTGGGGGTCAAGCCCTTTAACTGCAACACACTCTCGTTCTCCTCTCTGAAAAACACACCCACACACACGGTTATAAGGGATACAAAATCAGCTACGGTTTGGCTTCAAATAAAGTGTCCTGATAAATATTTTCATGAAAGCATCATTTTTTAAGTTGACTTTCTGCATTTATGTCAAATAAAATTATGACAAAGAAATTTGTCCATGGAAATTCTTTTAATATATATAGGTAACAAATATCAATAATAATTGCATTTGTAAATTCTGAGATTTTTGGGGGAGTCGCACCATGTGAAATTATGACCTGAACTAATCGTATCTCATCATAAAAAAAGTAAAATTATCTGATATTTTAAGGAGACTTATTGACCTTAAAGTTTTAAAATAAATAAATAATATACATACATATGTACAATATGTATTATATTTACACATTATAAAAATAATACATATATGAGACAAGACAGATAGATCTACCTGATATGTAATATTCATATTTTATAAACTTCTCTCTGATACTACTTGCATCAAATACTGTTGCTTATGCTTTTAAAGAATAGGGCCACATCTCTGATGTGCAGAACAGAGTGTGTGTGTGTGTGTGTGTGTGTGTGTGTGTGTGTGTGTGTGTAAAATCCTTGGCCATGAGGGATTTGTACTTAAGTGTGTATATTCACCTAAGAACAGAGAAAACTCTGGCCATCTTGCCAATGGCACGAATCTTATTTCGGATCACCTCCTTGCGGACTGCCGGGGTGCCACCTGCCACAAACATGCACAAATTGGGAGGGACAGAGCAAAAGAAAAACAGAGTGAGGGAATGTTAGGGTCTAGTTTTATTTATGCAAATACTTCTGCTGCATATCTGTCAACTTGAAACCTTGTCAATTTTATGAACTACTTTAATCAACATCATTATCTGCACACTAGTCTTATCTGATGGTAAGAGTCAAACGTACTGCAGATCTAACGAGCCATTACATCCTGAACTCCCATAAGAAAGAAATAAACCCCATTTCAAAACTCAAAGGCTCACAGACACACAGAGGAAGTGTGTCAGGCCAAGTTAAAATTATGCACCATTCAAAAAAAAGAAGGACAAATCAAATGGGCATCAAGAACAGTAAATGGGACACTGTATTCCTTCATGACAGCTCCTCCGATGTGGGGTGGGGGGGTGTTCAGAACGGGTTCATCTGGTTTCATTACAGCAGAAGGGGCATCACTGTACTTCACAGCTCTTGTGTTAAGAGCAGTAATTCATTTTAAATTACTGAAGTGACTGAATCAAGACACAGGTTGTCTCAGCTTAGGTAAGCCGCCAAGGGCAATGCATGTCTGGGTAGAAGGTTAGCAATATATTTGATTCACTGATCTGCAAAAAGAGCATGCTTTGAAGGCATTCATGAAGTATAAAACAAGCACCGTTTATGTACTTCCTTTCTCTGCAGTTTTATATCTTCATAACAGAGCAGGAAACCCATTTAAATCACACAATTAATGCTGAGTTCGTATTTAAAGCAACTTGCACACAAGAATATAGTGTCCTAAATAGAAAAATATGGGTTATGCGCTGAGGACTATTACACACTAATCAGAGAACTATTATTTGATGAGAAAAGGGGCATGCTGGGATATTTAACAGAGCTGAAATCCATGTTGAGAAGACAAAAGAAATCAAAGAAAGGAGACATTTAAGTGATGAGGTTAACAGAGCACACTTTTTACATTTTAATTGAAGTAAATGTTTATTATTGAAGTTCCTGAATGGGAAATAAAAAACTGGTAACATTTTGGCATAGGGACCAATTCTCACTATTAACTAGTAGCTTATTAGCATGTCTATTAACGTACTGGCTGTTTATTAGTACTTATAAAGCACATATTCTGCATGATCATATTCTACATCCCTAATCCTACATTTACCTAAACTTAACTACTTTACTGACTATCAATAAGCAGCAAATTAGGAGTTTGAGGCAAAATTCATAATTAATGGTTTGTAAATGGCAAGATTTTGAACCTCAAAATAAAGTGTGATTGGGAAAAAAAAATTGTTTCAAGTTGGTAAACAGTATACAATTTATTTTTGTCAATCAAAAAACAAAAAAAAATTCTTCATATTTAAAAAAATGAATACTTCCTCAGAAATTTGATTAATAGTGACAGTAACAGTGCTGTCAAAAATGACAAATAAATGCTGCTGATGTGAAATTTCCTTTTATCATTAGAATGTTTCAAATAGATTAACTGTAATGATATTTCGCAATATTACAGATTTTAGTTTTTTTTTTCAACATAAACACAGCCTTGGTAAACAAGAGACTTCTTACCAACCCCGAAATATTGAACGGTAGTGTACATTTTTGCTTATATCCTCAACCTCTATAAGACCACAGTGGGGCTCAAATGAATTTATTTGGGGTTTACAAAAAGCTACAATGCAACAGAAGCGCCAAACACAGACCCATCCACGAGAGCAAGCTCAAGAAGTTTTCAAGTCCTTACCTTCACACGTGTCGTCTCCCTCTGACATGAGCTCATCATCTGAGCAGATGCTTAACACGTTGACCAGCATCTCTGTTACTGAGAGCAAATGAGAGAAGACCAACTTTAACATACGCTTTTTAAACACCATACTTCTACTATTAATTAAACGCTTAGGCTTTAAAACTATTTAAACCACATGCTTCATAGTTTTCAACATATGAGCATTATGTACAGATTACGGTTGTGCCAATAGACGACTGTATCGTGTAACAACGATAGTCAGAGATAACACATGTGGCTGATGCCTTTGATGATAGCAAGATGATTATTAATATTATTAGGCTACTAATACCATCTATATTATAATAGGGCTTATTTGTTGCATTATATTACTTTATGCGTTTTTATAATATTGCGCGTTATAACCAATCATACACGATAATGCTGAGCTTATGAATGCAATGGCCAATCAGAGGCGTTGAGATGAGGCATCGCGCACTGACTCGCAAATTCTCTCATCTTAAACAACAGTGCAGATGTTCGTGTGATGCAAGTATAAGAGATTTATTCATCATACAGTGTAGATTCATCGATTATAACAGGAGTGTTTTTAAAGTGCATAAACTCGCGCTAGGCCGAGCTTGTGATGATGTTCTTTGGTAATGTAATGTTCTTTGCTTGTCTTCAGTAGCTGCTTTTTGAATAACTGAGGAAATGGTAAGCATTATAATTAGTAACTTACGATGTTTCTATTAATTTGTTATCATGTTAAATACAAATGGAGTCATGTTAAAAACATTAGGCTGCTTTTAGCCTTATGCTGGAGTTGGTTCACTTTCAGGCAGAGTAACTAAGTAAATGAATAATTTAATAAATTAGCACGGTAATATTGTGTATCGGCGATCTCACAGGCTGACGATGGGACAATATGAAAATTGAGCATTGAACACTAGTACAGATATGCATTTGGTTACTCCATCCAGACAATTTGTCTGAATGTTTCCTTGAGGATCAATAAACCATCAGAAGTGATGCACAGTAAAAATAATTTCTAAAACCACATCCCATCATTTTGCAAATGCATTTTTGATGTCAAAATCAATGTAAAAAAAAAAGATTACGCCGTTCCCATTAGCTCTTTACCTTTCTCACCGACGAAGGGCAGTGACCATGTGAACACGTCCATGAAGTTGGGCAGCCAGTACGGGTGAGGAGAGCAATTAAACTGCCGGATGTTCATGACGTTGTTCTCGTATTTCAACACAGCAGCTTGAGGGTTAAAAGAATAAAAAAAGAGGAGTCAGAAATCCTGAGAGATTTTAAATTGTAAAAAAATGAGCTATGTATATCTGGACTGCATGAATTTATTGTATAAGGGCAAAAATTTAACAGCTCAGCACAATGGCACTGGCTCAGAACTGTCTTAAGAGCTCTTACCTTTATTGTTATACACATCTAAGTAGTTTGGTGCAGAGAAGATTGTGATTAAAGAGGGGAAGCCTGTCGTCTGACTTTTTCTGTACATTCGATACCTAAGGGGGTCAGTGACATTGTCAGTAAGAGCTGTTTGCATTCAGTTGGTTTATGAGTGTGGTGTGCAGTGTACTCACCCTGCGTCTTGGGCTTCATGTGCTCTTATAACTGACAACAAGTTATTATTCATCAGAAAGTCACATACTGCAGGGTAACTGTTAGAGACAGAGAAAGAGGTGTAATTAGCGATTCCAGCAGTCAGAACGGCGTGACTAACATTGAGAGGTGCGACTGTGAACGGGCAGTGTGTAGGCAGCTATCAAACAAATGTGCATGTGGGCATACTGTCAGCTGGAGTACCTGTAGAAATAGGAACATCCTCTCACACTGTTGTGGCAAAAGTGCTCTGAGCTCTTTTCGCTGCCGTATTCCTCGCCAGGATCAGACCACAGCAGGTCGCACATCGGCCCGAAAGCTGGAGGCTCTTTAAACCTGTCTAACTGCAGCACAACAGTGCAAAACAAGCGATCAGAACTCAAAAACCCAGCATTTCTGTTCAGCAGCATCACCGCAACAAAACATATTCAATCCGTTCGCATTTGCTTAAAATGTACAATTCAGTGACAGATTTTTAATGACGTTAAGTAATTATTAAAAGCACTGAGCAAACCATCATCTAAATAACTAAATATAAGCATTTTATGGACTGAAAACAAATAGACCAAAAAGTGTTTTAACTAAATATGTGTTTATACTAGAGATGTAACAATATCGTGGTATCGCGATAGCAAAACTGCCTCGATATGATCATGGTCACATGATGATATGAAACAATAGGTCTTCCAGGCTAAAAGTGTAGTTATTAAAATATATTTAAACTTATTATTCTAATGTAAAAGGTCTTTAAAGTTGTGGTTTTGGCCACTGTGCTTTGACAAAGTATGTCAAACGAACTAAAACTGAAAGCACGATATGGCTTAATCCCTTCTTCAAGTCTGTTTGCGCAGAGTGTTTCAAAATTAAGAGCATAGTATATTATTATTATTATTATTATTATTATTACTACTACTACTATTATCATATAATTAAAACAAATTTAGAGAAAAGTCAGCTTTGCTGTCTTGTTTTAAACCTAATTAATTTAACATGATTATGAAAAATATTACATTTTAAATAATAATAACTATATTAGTAAAAATAATGCATCCATTTTATTATAATTGAAAAAATTGAAGCGTATCATTATTATTTATTATTATCATCAACTGATGCGTTTCAATATTTATTACATATAATAATAATAATAAGAAAATAAATTGGTTGGCTCAAAACAAGGCAACCATCCTGAACATCTATTTTGCTGTAATTATGTAATAAGTAACCATTTTAAAGGCATTAAAAATAAGAATATTAAAAAGTGTCTTACTGTTACCGTTATTTTTATTATTACTATGTAGCTCATCATATTTATAAATCATTAATTGTTATAATAAATGTAAGTGTTTACATATTTATTAAATAAAAATAATAAATTATGATTATGATTATGATTATTATTAATAATAATAATAATAATAATAATAATAATGAATAGGAATGGCTCAGGATGGTTGCTAGTTGATCATTTCGAATGGTGATGTAGAAGTGAGTTTATAGAGATTTTAAATCTATCTTTTTTTAGCTTGAATATTCTTAGCTGCAGTGCTTTAGAAGGAGATCAGTTTAAAGATGTAACTTCTCAGAGAGGGTTTCAGCATGTTGACATCTTGCTGTGCTTTAGTGGTACAACTCCCTCTGAGAAGCTGCATGTCTAAATTCATCCCCTTAAAAGAACCAACACAACAGTGAAACAAGCATCACCTTCATAACAAATTCAGCACCTTCCAATACTGTCCTACCATGAGTATGGCACACACAATACAACAGCCCCACATCTTTCTTACTTTCCGGATGTCATCGAGGCAGGTGATCTCGGGGGACAGGCCTCCGTGAACACACAGGAACTGCTGGTTGAGCAGAGCGGCCAGGGGAAGGCAGTCAAAGGCATCCATGCAGGCATCATACACGCGCTCCGAGTACTTAATCTTGCCTGCGATGAGAGAACCACAATAAAAACACCCATGTATCTCCAAACAGGCGCAAGCGGAGTGAATGAGCTTTTCAAGCCAAGGCTGTCACACCGTCCATTTGACATATCACAGTGATGCTGGGTGGGTGAGGGCAGACCGGGGCTTGCCAACTTTCCAAGGCTGGAGGAATAGATGGAGGAGGAGGAGGAGGAGGATGTTGCATGCCTTGTTAGGTGATGTTGCAGCAGACCCGTGTGCTAATTGGGATGAACTGAGGAAAACAGCGTGGCGGGAGGCTGATTAAAGGAGGCTGAGGCCAGAGACAGGTTACACGTGGAACAAGAGCCGCATACCGCCGTCAAATCCTGACATTTTAGAACGGGCCAGCCGTGCTGCATGTTGTAAACAGCAGCGCTGACAGATGAGAAACAGGCTGCCTTGTGATGAGCAAAGAACAACACTGCAGTGAGCCAGCAAGTGGTGAAGTAGCACATCATCAAAGGCCCTTTGATTAGCTGGACGGAGAAACAGCCAGCCTCGAACTAGGCTGAATGAACACATTAACAGCCAAGATTCTACAGGAATGCCATTGACCACTGGGTGGTTCCTGATTGGCTAAATTAGGGAGTTTTCATTGGAGAGTTTTTGGTGGAGAACCAAAGATCCATTGGAACTCAGAGTTCCGTTTGTTTTGTTGACATGAATCGAAGGTCAAGGTTTTGTTAGCTATCAGGTCTGCAACTAATGATTAGTTTGAAAATTGATCAAACTGTATTTGATTAATTAGATTAAAAAGCCAAACCTTATTTTCTTTAATGTATTGCACAAACTAAAATAAATATATATTAATTCAAAATGATAAAGATTCTACTTAGTTATACACAGACTCGTACCATCTAAATTTAAAAAACAGGGACATACATACATACATACATACATACACACACACACACACACACACACACACACACACACACACATACATACATACATAATAGTACATACAAATATGATGTAGAGCAACAACTCTATAAATGCAGTTATGCCCTAAAATTTCAACATACTGTGGTAAAAAGTACCCCTGTATGAGTTTGTCCCATGTTTATGAAAGTGAAAAGTGAAAAGTGAAAGTCGTGACATTTGCCAAGTATGGTAACCCATACTCTGCATTTAACCCATCCAAGTGCACACACACAGCAGTGAGAAGTGAACACACCGTGAACACACACCCGGAGCAGTGGGCAGCTATATATCCAGCGCCCGAGGAGCAACTGGGGGTTCAGTGCCTTGCTCAAGGGCACTTCAGCCATGGATATTGAGGGTGGAAGAGAGCACTGTTCATTCACTCCCTCCCACCTACAACTCCTGCCAGCACAGAGACTCGAACCTGCGACCTTCGGGTTACAAGTCCAACTCTCTAACCATTAGGCCACAGCTGCCCCTAATTTTTTTCAGGGGACAGCGCAAACGCAGTCCCCCACTACCATAAATTATGCAGTCGAGATTCCCACATTTGGGGAATTCGCAGGGGTCAGCACGGCCGGAGTGCAATGGACGAGCCTCGCCCTGGGTGAACAACCTTCTTGATCATGGTGTCTCCCCTGCCAGGTAAGTATCTGATAGTTTATATTATATGATAAGCGATATCACACCAGCAGCAAGAGTAATTTCACGCGGGTACTGTTTTTGTCACAAAGAATAAGTGCAAATGTGATTTTATACAACAGTTCAGTAAATAAGAAGTTAATATTGTGTTATATTTTAAACACAATATTGTGTTTTTGTTTAATTTTGCCAATAAAAATATTACCTAAAGCCACAGCAGAACTGTTGTGCATCTCCGAGCAACACAGCGGTGTTTAGTTTCTGAATGAATCCGCATTTTGAACGAATCATGTGAACCAATGATTCAGTAGCCCATTCATAGAGAGAGCCCTTAACTTCATTCCTGAGTGAATCAGACGTTTTAACGAATATATATACACACACACACACACACACATTTTTTGTTGGCCTTCTGGAAAGTATGTTCATTTAGTGTACATGTACTCAATACTTGGTAGGGGCTCCTTTTGCTTTAATTACTGCCTCAATTCGACATGGCATGGAGGTGATCAGTTTGTGGCACTGCTGAGGTGGTATGGAAGACCAGGTTTCTTTGACAGTGGCCTCATCTGCATTTTTTGGTCTCTTGTTTCTCATTTTCCTCTTGACAATAGAAAAGAATCTATGGGGTTCAGGTCTGGTGAGTTTGCTGGCCAGTCAAGCACACCAACACCATGAACATTTAACCAACTTTTGGTGCTTTTGGCAGTGTGGGCAGGTTCCAAATCCTGCTGGAAAATGAAATCAGCATCTTCAAAAAGCTGGTCAGCAGAAGGAAGCATGAAGTGCTCCAACATTTCTTGGTAAACGGGTGCAGTTACTTTTGTTTTCAAAAAACACAGTGGACCAACACCAGCAGATGACATTGAACCCCAAATCATCACAGACTGTGGAAACTTAACACTGGACTTCAAGCAACTTTGGCTATGAGCTTCTCCACCCTTCCTCCAGACTCTAGGACCTTGGTTTCCAAATGAAATACAAAACTTGCTCTCATCTGAAAAGAGGACTTTTTTTCACCACTGGGTGGATACAGCACTCTGTGAACAGTCAGCTTCTTTGGCAATGAATGTTTGTGGCTTACCCTCCTTGTGAAGGGTGTCAATGATTGTCTTCTGGACAACTGTCAGATCAGGAGTCTTCCTCATGATTGTGTAGCCTAGTGAACCAAACTGAGAAACCATTTTGAAGGTTCAGGAAACCTTTGCAGGTGTTTTGAGTTGATTAGCTGACTGGCATGTCACTATATTCTAATTTGCTGAGATAGTGAATTGGTGGGTTTTTGTTGAATGTGAGCCAAAATCATCACAATTAAAAGAGCCAAAGACTTAAACTATTTTAATTACACACAAAATCTACATGTAAAAAACTTACATGTATGTGTGTGTGTGTGTGTGTGTAAGAAATATTGATATCTTTTCTAAAAATTTTACATCCTGCCCAATTTTGAATTTTAACATTCAAGGATTTTTAATGTATTTATTTAAAAAAAATCTAAATCTAGCTCAATGTTTTCCTCCAAACATTGTGCAAATTGAAGACTAAAAAAAGTCAGTAGAAATTAGTTATTATTTGTATTGCATTGGTTATGACATAAATCGCTAAGGTTTAAATTAAACTGTCCGAAATAACAGTTTTTCAATGATTAAATAATAAAAGTAATAATAACCCACACACTTTAATCATCGTAAAATGTGTCACTGTAAAAACGAGGGCTGAGAAAACTACATTAGCCAAAATATTTTAGAAACACCTATGTCGATGAGGGATTTATATAACTTGCTGAATGAAGGGTGTTACAATTTTGCACAGCCTCTGTGTGGGTCTGCTGATCATCAGCTGCTGGTGGAAAGCAGGCAGCCGTTCGATGTGCGGGTTTCAGTTAGCTGTCAGCGTTTGTCATGACTGGGCTGATGTAAATCTAAGTGGGGAGTGAAGAGCCTTGACGAGCGCTGAGGGATGTGATTGAGCTCTGTGCCTGTGGCCCATCATCCAATACTCCCATGACACCATCTATCTCGGGATGCCACGATGGTAATGGGGAAAAAATTGCCATGACAGACTTGAATGATAGGATGTGGCAAAATCTCATTTCATTCTCTTGATAACGTTTACACACACACGCTCTGAGTTTCTAAAGAGCTGAGCTTACATTCTTGTTTAAAGGTGAAGTACTCCGTGAGATGCCGACACTCGTGGTTGCCTCTGAGAAGGAAGAGGGTGGTCGGGTGGTTGATCTTCAGGGCCCACAGATAGAGCACACACTGCAGATGCAAACAGAAAAAGCGTGTCACAAAAACACCACAAACAATAGCAATGCTATCATATATCCCTATTCTGTTTCGAACAATCGCGCTGATACTTCAGTTTTTTGTGTGTGTATGCATATCATTTCCTAGAGCTCAAATAATGAAAATCCAGGTCACTGAAACTTTTAAACCAATTTTTCTCAGTGTGGTCAGAGTCATTTTCGAAGCACTAAAATAGACATCCTGCAGACTAGCTCTGTCTTTTACATTTGGTGACATTTTAATCTTGATACATCCATGAAAACATGATGAATGGCAGTATACTGAATTGTAACATAAGCATTTCACATTATAAGATAGTTGCATTTACCCAGTGCTAAGTATCAGTATGGGCCATGTGTTAAAGTAACTAATATCCAAGTAGAAATGCAAAAATATGTTCAGTCAAGCCTAAATAAACACAATACTGCTGAACACAATCATTAGCGTTCTGATTCAGCTCAAACTAATATGCTGGAAGGCCACGACACAGCAGGTTCAGTGTTTAAGAGGATTATACCTCCATTACTCCTGATGTTTTATTAAAGGAATAGATCACCGAAAAATGAAAATCATTGTACAACACACTAGGATATACGGTATGCAATTTTTCTTTATGCATAGAATACTTGAATGACTGACTTCATTTGCCACTGTGGCGGTATAAAAGAGCACACTGCTGAATTGGGGCTGACTTGTCCTTACAGTTCAAACAATCATATTAATAAATATTTTTTAAAAGAATTTAGACATTTTTACACAAAACTGGAGTGGATGCAAAGTAAGAGTAATAAAAAACAGACACATAGACAGCAGAGTTTATGATTTTTTAAATAAATAAGTACATTTATGCAATAATGCATTTAATTGTTCAAAAGTGAGAGTAAAGATATTCACAATGTTACAACAGATTTCTATTTCAAATAAATGCTGTTCTTTCGAACTTTCTATTCAAAGAATCATGGTTTCCACATAAATATTGAGCAGCACAGCTGTTTTCAACATTGATCATAAGAAACCAAAATATTAGAACGACTCTGAAGGATCATGTGACACTTGAGACTGTAGTAATGATGCTGAAAATTCTGCTTTGCATCACAGGAATAAACTACATTTTATAATATTTTTGGTTAACTGTATTTTTGGTGAAATAAATGCAGTCTTGGTGAGCATAAGTGACTTCTCTCAAACAAACAAAAAAAATCTTACCAACCCCAAACTTGTGGGCAGTATTGTACCTTCTTTAGTTACTGTATACAGTAAGTTTTCCTGAAGCAGCAAGCTAGAGTCTACCAGTGGCAGATAAGAACTTAAAAAACTGAAGCTGATGTACAATCCAGACATGCTGAACCACAAACACATCTGAGCAGACAGAGAACACTTTGCTGAGTTAAGCAAAACTATGATTTCAATCTTTTATTTCAATCTACTTCTGATATCATCTCTTAACCCAAAGCTCTGAAACTGCTGAACAGCTAACCTGCCTAAAGTTATAAATGTTTGCTTTAAACCTTAACCTGCCAGTCACTCTGCGTGCTCCATTAGCTCATCTCCACTATCCCATTAAACACCTGCAAGGCTTTACAGTTCACACATGGTTAGATTATCCACAGAACACCGCTCCGTAACAGTGAACAGGATTTGTGTTAATCTGCAGAATACACAATTCTTTCTCCATCCTCTGAGGATGGATACTCTGTGTTTAGGTTGCAGTTATCTTTAAAGAGGCCCAGCAGTTGTTGGTTTCATCAAGCCCTACTCTGAAAGAAACACTGAAAACGAAGCGCTCTCCACACAGCTCTGGGTGTCAGGGTGGGGCAAAGTCTGGTGGTGTAACCTACGAAAGCGTTTGATGACTGCAGCGTCCCAGTCAGAGGGCATTAGCAGGTGGTGTGGCAGATGACTGAAGTTCAGTGCTTTTGGTCTGTGATGTCCAGGGAGGGAGAAGGAACTCAGTGTGTCCTTTGTTGTGAAACACACATGCTCTCTTTCTATGCGTCTCAGGTGGCCGGTGGCCCTGGACCCTCAGCTGTGTTTGATGGTATTGAGCAGCAGTGTGTCCGCTCTCTTACGCCACTTCTTTTAACCATGACATTTCTCCCGTCCCTGAACTTTGCAACCAAAGCGTGGTGCAGAGGTGGAAGCTTTTTGAGGACTTGCGCTTGCTGGCTCATTCAGAGTGACATCAGACATCAAGGCCAATGATATAAAAGACACCGGCTGATAAACCGAACCAGAAGATTTCTGTAATGATTTACAAGTAACTTCGATGTGGAGAAGCGCGTTCTCTTGTCTGTGGGATGGCGGGATCAATAATCCTTTAATGCCTCCTGCTTCATCATTGTGGCTGCTTTACAATGATGATACAGTGTTACAGGCAGAGGTGACATGCTGATTGCATCATCACAATGCATGCTGTTACAACAGAGGCTGTTTGAATTGCACTGCCACATGGCATTCTCTGAGGGCCAAGTTATATTAAATGTGAACGTATCAAGTGTCTACAATGAGCAAGATGTGTTTATTCGGCAAAGATGTGTTGAAGAAGGCCTTGAAGATTTAAAAGACTTTGTATAGAGACTATAAACAGATTTAAAACAAAACTAGCCTTTAAAAAAGAAAAAAGAATGTTCTGGATTAAAAACAAAATTGCCTCTATTGACAACTTTTGTAGCAAGCTTGTGAAGCACCATTAGTTTTTTTAAAGAAACAATTTTTTTTGGCTTTATATTTTGGATAAATAAATAAATATTTGGGTAGTTAAACTTGGTATGCATTTGAGGTTGTTGTGTGATCAATTAAACCAGTCATATTACTGATAAGTTTGCAACTAGAATATAAATTATTTATGCTGTCCGTTCAATAAAATGTGCGTATTTTAATGTTTTTCCCTGTTTTGCATAGACTTCTATTGTAAGAGCATTACTGTCCATGCTTTTTCTGTGAACTGAGGAGCAAGCTGAGATCATTTTCTATGGTAATCGACAGCATGCCACTGATACTGCTGATCTTAATATGTAATGCGTACTGAGAGCTTAGTATGTATTGAACTTGTAGCATTCTTTAATTATGCTTATTTAGGCATTACAACACAGAAACACAGATGTTTAGCACTTAACCCTATTTTACAGAACTTGCGAACATTACATTTACACTCACCTCAATACTGAAATAGCCTCGATCCACATAGTCTCCCAAAAATAGATAGCGTGTATTGTGCGGGGAACCCCCCACCTCAAAGAGCTTCATCAGGTCAAAGAACTGCCCATGGACATCTCCGCACACTGAAGACAGAGACAACACACGTTAAGACAAACACTTGAAGTTGAAACAACAGAAACGGTGACATCATTGAAAGGATGTGGCCAAAACAAAAACATTGGAGAACATTGCAGAAAGAAATGAAGAAATATCAGACATTGAGTACACGCAAGGAGGTCAAGGACATGTCTTTATGAGCTCAAGATTGGAGAAGAAATCTTAAAGGGATAGTTCACCCAAAAATGAAAATTAATTAATTCAAAGTCATTAATTATGCACCCTCGTGTTATAACCTGTAAGACCTTTGTTCATCTTTGGAACACAAATTAAGATAATTTGCGTACAAGTATTCTCGTAGCTTCTTAAAATTATGGTTGAACAAATGTCGTCACATTAACAATATCTTTACTACCTTTCTGGGCCTTGAACGTTGTCAATCCCTGTCTATGCAGTGTCAGAAAACTCAGATTTCATCAAAAATATCTTAATTTGTGTTCTGAAGGTGAACAAAGGTCTTACAGGTTTGGAATGGCATGACCATACGTAATTAATGAAAGAATTTTCATTTTTGGGTGGACTATCCCTTTAAGATTTGAGCAACTGAAGGTGCACAAATATTAAAACCACTAAACGTTAGTGCACTAATACTAGGCCCACTCAAAACGGCTGAGTGAAACGCATCAATAGTGGTCGCCAAAAACAGGATGTGGCCAAACCAACCCTATTTCTGCTTAAACCTCCACAAGGTAAAATGTTTTAGGCAGAAACACCATCTCAATTATTCATGCCACAATTTCTTCGGTTTTCTCTTGCAAGCCAATTATCATGCACTTAGTGCGTGTTACGAAAGACATGAGAGAGTGCAAAAGGGGGTTGGGGGTGGGGGAAGATATGGATAGACGTGCCCATTTATATCCACACACCTGTTTGTGTGTTTGCTCAAGTGTATGGCGAGTGCTGGGGGTTTCCTGTGGCCTCCGCTGGGGAATTAAAGTGTGGGGGTGTGTAAGAGAGAGAGAGAGAAAGAGAGTCTAGGATGCAACTGTTTCTCTGACCTTTACAGAGCAACCACATTAAGGGTTGCTGTGGAAGACTAGCTCCGTATGAAAATAATCATGCTTTTCTTGCTGGCTTGAGGATTAAGTCTGGGTCAAAACTAAACCTAAAGATTAAGTATGATATCAGAGATGCCCGATCAAGTAACCGCAGAACCTTGAGGGGAACCATATCGCTGTAAACAAGCTCTAGTTTATGAGAAAGCTTGTGGGAGAGTACCATCGCCAGTGGGCATCATGTTTTTCTGTGATTGTACGACATTAGGTGTAACGAAGATCCTGTGAGAACCACATCCTGGATATATATGCTGGTTGTGAATCATGACAGGTTTGTAGCGTTGCCACACAGTGAGTCATCAAGTGTGCAACACCCTACCTGTGATGGGGGCCTCCACTTCCAGCATGCATTTCTCATGACGGAGGATGTTGGCGCCATCGTTGATGATGCGTAGGGCCGCGTCTTCCTCCAGGCGGCCCTCTTTCACCAGGTGGCTCTTCAAAAGCTCCACCTTGGGCTTGCCGTCCTCGTACAGCTCTTTCATGGTGAGCCGTGTCGTGGGAGGGTACGGCACTGCTGCGGGAAAGAGAAAGAAAGACTCACTTTTTTTTGTCTTGTTAGTCACAGGGAAACCCTGCTGGCAAACATTTCATACTTCAGAGAGATAATATTGTACATACAAGAAGACATTGTACACGTTTTAGCCATTTTGACTGTACAAAATGGATTACAGCTTTGTGCCAGAGCAATTCAGATCCCATATTGATTTGGAATTACCCGATAGAGCATCGCAACAAATGTCTAAATTTAAAGCAGCATGTTCACAGTCACGACCGTGCAGTCGATAACAGTGTGGTGAAGTCTCAGAGTCTATCACAGCATCTGTTGACCGAGGTGTCTCCAAGTTAAGGAGGCTCAGCTTCTCTACAATTTCAAAGCCAGATGGTGTGTGACAAATGTGCAGAACCAAAAGCAGAAAAATTTGTTACGGTGTTACTCCAAATAAAAATATCTCAGCCCAAGAGTTTCTTAACATGCCACTCGCAGGCTTCCATCACAAGTAACTCAAAGCTTGTCTGTCAAACTAGATTTTGACATTTCAGAACCTAAAACCAGCCTAATCATTCAAGATTTTAAGACTAGCTGTTGGAAAAAAATATGCAGTTTTGAACATTCCTAGTGCTTGCCTGTGCAAAACTCTCTGCAATAATGCTAGGATGTTTTACAGTTGCTACGGTGATCTGAACAGTTGCTAAACACTTACTAAATAGAGCCCACTCCCAAGTCTCTTTTTAGCCCATTCTTTTATAGGTCGATATGACAAGTATCTTCTGTTTAATTGTTTATTTTAGTGTGCTGATCTTTAATATTAAGCATTACAGATTTTGAACACCCCAAACCTTAAAAACAATGCTACCTCAGTACACTGTGACATTAATGTTTTCAAGATTGTATAATTTCATGAACTTTTCTTGACATGTGAGGGCGTGAATGAACTGACGAATGACATCAGCCGGTTAACTTTAACGTCTTTGCCTGAATACAGGCAAATTAAATTGATGTGTGAAACCTCATGGTTGCAAGACGACACATTATTACTCAATTCACGACTGAAAACATACAGTTCAGAGTTACAAGGTTGCCTAAAAAATGCTGTGCCAAGTTGACTGTCAAAAGCAAAAAGTGAAACATATGCATGGTAATAACGGTTAACGTTATTGGTCAGGATTTGGGACTCTCCCACAAAGCTATGTGGGTTATCAGAACACACATGGCCACAGCTGGTCCCGTCCCTTCCCCCAACCAACACGCACAGGTCTTGTTAAGAAGACACGAAGCCCTTACTGTCATGGAGAAGACAGCTTAAATAAACCCTCAACAGCCTGGGGGCTGGGATTTTACATTCAGACACCATGTGCATGGGTGAGCGCTGAGGCGGGCAGCATGCAAACAAATGCCTGCTAGAACCGCTCTGCAACCCCCTGAGCCTCAAGCTATTTTCAGTTGCAGGAATTCCACTACATTTAAACCAGTCTAAGAGGAGTTGGGAAGTTACGTCCTGAAGTCAGGGTGGGGTAGAAGGCCAGTTGTTGGCAACGGAATCCTCTCCGCCAGGGTCACAGGCCAGGTTGGCAAAGCTCGCTCTCCAGAAGAATGTGGGTCTGGCCGATGGCCATGGCTTACAGCGCTGGGACCACAGGCATGATAGACCACAATAAAGCTTCGAGCTCAGATGACTAGGAACCTTCCAGGGACTCCAATGGTGGAATTAGGAGCAAAGAATCGGTTTGGGTTTACAAAACCATCCGATTTTTGATGATTTTGGATTCTGTTCAGGCAGAAACCATCAGAGGGTGTTGTTCTTTTTGCATGCCAGTATGAGGAAGAGAAAAATGACGAATCTTTGATGCCTGTCAGAATAAAGGAAGAACACCTGCTCATTTGCCTGTTTTAACTAAAGCTGTAACAGGGCTATTATCTGGCTGGAGGGTGGAGTTCACCTTCTGTGGCAATGGCAGCAAGAATGTGTAATCGCTCAGTGTGACGAATTTGCATGTGAAAATGAAGCCTTCAGGGCAGGAGGGGGATTTTACTATCAAAGTAGGGTTGGGCAGATAGACGATGCCATTGTCCATCGCCGATGGATGATAGACATGTCGACGTTGAGTCAGCATCGTGATCCCACAAACACCACCCCTCCACCCCGCCCCGCCCTCCACCCAATACCGTGTTCAGAAAGAAAATGATGTGTAGGCCTACTACAGAACCCCTAAAGTGAATAAATACAAGATGGGAGGAAAATACATTTTCAATACTTTCTCTCGCAGTTATATCATTGGGTGATTATATTGTATATAAATTGTGGGAATCAGGGAGCCGCTATTATGCCTGGCACTGAAACTGCTTTTGAATGCAAGATTGCTTTTTAATTTCACTTTCACTTTCGAGATTCGCAATTGGACAAACTCTGTTTATACTATGGAGCGGTAGTACTTACCAAACATTTTACAAGATTAAATGTTTGTCAGTGGTGCTGAGGATCTGCAAATCATCAGCCATCGTCCTCAGTCATCTGTCCTTTCTCTGTTCATGTAGTAAGTGAAATTTTATGTATTGTAATGTAGCAGGCAACCATTAGCAATCATTATTTGTTTTCTGTGTCTTTCTGAATACGGATTCCCTCTTCGGACAGCCTCCCTAACTCCCCGCCCCCAATGTCATCATCCATTGCGATGTTTCACTACAGTCACTGTTTTGTAGACATCGCCCAACCCTATATCAAAATAACAAAAATATGTATTTACCCAGCAGTGAGGCAACTGTACTACACTTGTGGCCCTTGATGATGTCAAAACCCAACCCAATGAAGCCCCAGTTAAAAGGAGGTCTGTTTTCAAGAATAAAGAGATACCCAGTGCTTTTGCACTTGTTCACTGCATAGTTGTCCAACCATTAAAGATCTAAATGCCTTCAAATATACATATGTTGGTTTTTGTAATCTTACAAGGACAACCTGCATATGATTCTAAACCCTTCCTACTGTGAAACACAAAGGAACATTTTGAAAAATGTCTCCAAGTTTGCTTGACCATTCAATGGGGTCTGATGTGGTTGGTATGGACCCCACTGACTTGTATTGTATGGACAAAACAGTGGAAATATTTTTAAAAATATATATTTTTTTTTTTTCTGCAATAAATGACAGATTTTCTGGGCAGACTATCCCTTTAAGAGACTTCTGGACCAGACCGCATGTATATTAATAAGGAAGCTAGAAAAGGCGTAACTTCCTGTGTTCAGCCTGATCTGTGGTTTTATCACACTAACTGTTTTTTTTTTTTGGGGGGTGGGGGGGGGGCAGCAGGGGGCTGATATTAGAGAACACACTAGGTAAGAAGACATATGGACTTTGAGGTTCTCAGCAAAGATGACAAGAGCTATCTTGGGTGGTACGAGCGATCCTAGAGAGAAAAGCCGTGGTGAAAGGGTAAGAGACGGAGCCTGAGGTCCGTTAATCATGCATGAGGACAGAATAATTACACAAGCAGGGTGACGCTGACTCTGACAGCTCTAGTTTCTATCTGTAAATAAGCCAAAACTTCAAAACATCAAATTCACAATTAGCCTGACAAGGGTCCAAAACTTTATACAATCAGCTACATAACTCGCTCATTTCCAGATGACGTGCATTAGATGATGATATGATTTCAGGGTGGGCAGGGTGTTGATGTTGCCCCCTCCAAAAAAAAAAATAAATGCCACAGACAGCAACCCAGCTTGAACTGCTCTTTCATGCTAACCTTTCAAGCTTTCAACTGACTGTTGACCCATGTTTAAATGCACAACACAACAACCACCATACTGTCCGCCGTTCTCAGCAGGGGAAAGTGAGAAAAGAGTTGCGTGGAAATGTCTAGCAAATAATCAAAGCTTTTAAAGGCACTTAACCTCATCTTTCCTCCGCCTCCGTTGCACTGTTCCAAGCACGGCTCGGCTGATGAGTGCGGAGTAGAAAAGTGCCGCTGCGATCCTTGATTCCCCACGCTCCGTGCTTTAACTGTGGGAGGACTCATCAAGACGTGGCCTTGGCGAGAACCTCAACTCCCACTCAGCACTTCAATCATGCAGGAGTTCATTCTCACAGAGCTTACAGTCCTTTTAAACAAGCTTTAGTCATTTTACCTTCCAAACACAATGGACGAAATGACAGGCCGCCATGCTCTCAACAAGCTTTTTTCATTTTTTAACACTCGAGTCGACTGAATTCATCTCTCATCGGCCAGAAAATATGCTAAGACAGAATTATCGCAGACGTGGTAGAAGAATGCTGGCGCACGACACTGATTGGTCACTGGGTAGTAGCGCTTTCAAGGTGCTAACAATCTACAATTAACACTTGAATCATACAATATTCCCTCTCCGCTGTCCTGATTCTCTGTTTAATTGCCCCATATGTGATGAAGTTGGCATCACTGACTCTGTTTCTTCCTTGTTTAATACTGTGAAGCTGCTTTGAACAATCTCTATTGTGTCAAGCGCTACATAAAAAAAACTGCATATATAACTGACTATAATTCTCCAGTTCAAACCTCTCTCAATGCAGATGTCTGTCTATCGTGGCTTACAAAACAAATCCCACAAAAACATTTTTCAGACAGCCTGCGATTACGCATACGTGTGGCGTAAAATCCAGGTGTTGGAGTGCTTAAACTGAAAGGAGGCATTCAGTGAAACCTGGAACCAATTTGGAGCTGAAATGCTCCTGTTCCTGCAAAAAAGGAAGAACAGGGATTCTAGACAGAAAGAGAGTCAGCTCTTTTTAATGAGGAGGGGTTTTTTGTCTGTAGCGATTTAGATAGCTGAATGGTCTGACTTGGGAATGGAGATACAAGTCATTACGGATGCAGAACTAGACTACTAAAGAGCCCAGTGCTATCAGCTCATTACAGAGACTGTCTAATTGAGCCCGATCAGCCGAAACATAGCGAGCTGTCAGCAGCACATAAGGGACGGAGAGGAAAGAGCACACCATGTCAGCGGACACACTAGTTTTATTCAAAAACAAGTCAAAGTTCCCTGGGTGCCTCTATACCCATGAAGCCACAGACCTAATGATCCAAGAAGCTGTAGTACTCTACTGCGTCTCACCTCTTTGAGATAAAAAACTCCCACGAGGCCTTGATAAGGAGTTGATGCTTAAATGCAACAAATGCATCACCTAACCAAGGGTCAATCCTTTTTTGTGTGTCTAAAGTAGGATTAGAAGTACGAGGTTAATTGGGATCACAAGGATAACTTCAATTAGTTTAGTTCTACCTCAGACAAAAGAGTAAAGCTGAAGTGACACAGTTCTCACTGATGTTGCCTAAACCTCAGTGGAGGAGGAACAAAAAGGATGAAAGCAAATGTACTACAGTGAATTAATTGTTGTGCAATGATGATGAATGTAAACCTATGGGATTTAAAAAAAACACCATAATAAAACCACACTTTCGAAAACTTATAAAACTTAATCAATTAAATTAATAAAACAAACAAAAAACAAACAAATGCATACATTTTCTATTTTAAAATATTAAATATAAAATTAAAAACAACTATAGAATTGTCTATTATGCATATTAACTATACCCGTTAAGCATTTACATAAAACAAATATTCTCAGCCTCTCATTTTAAGATTATATGTATAATCCTATAGTAATACATGCTCCTACAGAAATACAGAAAAACACCTGCAATGCAAAATCAAATGTTTATTTTTCGTACTTGACACACCTTTGGCAGTTTTAGTTTCATGAATCCCAGGGGTTTTGCATATTTAGACCACTTTGAATATCATGCATTCCCACTAATATCCCTATAATGGTCTAATTCACTAATGACAGCTTTGCGTCTACGTAATGTTTGCACACTAACGCAGAGCTTAAAACTTCATTGATCTCATTTAATTCATGCCAATTCATCCCATGCAGCCTGAGCCAGCCTGTCAAATTAACCATCAACATGTGTTTCATTAGATTTTTTTAAGTTAGCCAAAACTTAGTCAACACAACACACGTCCTGACTTGCTTATATTTATATTACACATAAACTGAATGTCACCCATCAGCTACCAGCGCGGGTTAGCTAACACACAACCAGGCGAACTGAATAAAAACGTAGTTTCACACAGAAAACGAACCTTTGACTGGCCGTTCGGTGGTGGATTGTTTATTCTGCTCCTTCCCCGACATCCTTCAGTGTCTCTCGGTGGAACAATTGTAATTCCTCCTTGTAGCTGGACCCAGCTAGTCGCGTTAGCCCGCTAGCTCGGCTAAGCTACTGACGTTTCAGTTCGCGAGGAAAAAAAGTCCTGACCGCTCCGCTGTAAGAGCGGGGAAACGGAGAAAGAGCGCTCGTCGGGGTCGGTGCGGTGATATATACGCTCAAACGGTGGGGGAAAGGGGAAGGGGGAGCCCACTGTAACGGCAGAGTTTTATTTTCTGCCGTGTCTGTCCTTCGGGTTTGCTCACACAGGCGACCCAGCTGCTGTCAATTTCTCTGAGGGAGTAGCGATGTCCGACTCGTGAACGAATCGTTCGCTTGAGTCGGATCTTTTTTTAGGGAATCGTTTGAACCTGTTTGTAATTCCTGTCTGAACGGTTCGTTGACGAAAAGGACTGAATCGGTTCTCGAGTCAACCGACTCACTGAACCAAGAACCGTCTGTTTGAGCCAAGAACTGATGAGTGCGTTGATTTAAATAATGTACTAATAACATTTGAACTGTTCCTAATCTAATAACTTGAAATGCGTAAGGCACTTCAATCAGTCTGGACACATTAACAACTTTTTTTAATTAAAACTCATAACAAAAAACGTACAATATGTGTCTACAAATGGCTCAACATGCTATATGCCACGCAGGTGACGCAATACGTAATGACGTGAAAGAACCACTAAATTAGTTGTTGAACTGGTTCTTTAAAACGAACTGTTCAAAAGAACCGAATCCTCAAAAGTGACTCAGACTTCATCTCTATGAAGGAGGGGTGGCGGAGTGAGCGGCAAGCGACAATAAAAGGCTCTGCACAAGATGTTGCCTGTTTTTGTCAAGCGCCCACAGTGGCTTGTATATAATTAATGCGTATTCTGGTTCGTGTTTATCGTAACGCTCAAGTTTTGTGACTCGCTGGTTTGTCTTTCTTCTTTCTTGTTTGATCCGCTGAGTCGCCCTGTCTCCCTTTTTGCGGATTAAACTCTAATCCACAGTGCAAACGGATTTCCTATAACATGGCGGCATCTGCTCAGCACATATATTTGTGGGTAGTGTAGTTTTAAACACACATCTAACCTGGTTATATGCATCGCTATACAATTATCCGCTAGGATGATCCGTTTATCGTGATGACGTGTGTATTGTCTTATATCCAGACAGTACAGAGACACACGAGAGGAGCAGATCAGAATTATGAATAGGAGAGAATTAATAAACAGTGATCCAGCATTGTCACCCAGTGGTCAAACAGAGAAACGTCCGATTGCTTCATTGCTGATTTGAAAGATGTGTGGTAAAACTGATTTTAAAACGTTTTTATTTATTTATTTATTTTTTAATTGTTTAGACAGCACACACAGCATGTATAAGTGAATACAGACTTAAAATGTAACCCCTTACTAACTAACCCCGTAATCACCTGAGTATGGGAAAATATTCTGATTTAGGCTTTATGTCAAACCTATTGTTTTCTCTTCTTTAGGCTATAAATCTGAATCAAAACGGTGGATATTTTTTGTTTATTTAACAACACACACAGTAGCCATAAAAAGGGTACAACTATGATAAAGTAGCTACGTTTAAAATATAAATTTATAATAAAGAGAGCTAATTTGATAGTAGAATACGTTTAAAGGGGTAAAGATCGCATTGTATGAAGTGGTGACTATCTACAGATAGGCTGCATATCTCCAATATAGCTAATCTGATGTATGCTATTCTTTGGAAAGCCATTCTTTTGGAGCCAGTATTCATCAGCAGAGGGCGACATTCTACTGCACAGTCTATGCAATAATAATAATAATAATAAATACTCTAAGTAATATTATGCGCTATGATTTATTTATTTTTATTATTATTATTATTTTGCATGAACATTAAAATATGAGCAAAATTAGTGTTTGCTTAGGCTAAAAAAAATTAATCTGAATATCCCCTCTGAAATGTGATATCATGACGGAACATAAGTGACTGATAATGAATAATATAAAAAACAAAACACAGAACACACAATAGCTAAAGGAAATTTTTGAGAGTATTTTGTTCATGACTGAATGCATTAAAACTAGAGAACTTGCTCTGCCTGAATTATTATTCTGATTATTATTATTATTGTTATTATTTTGATACCGTTTAAAACCAGAACCAGAATATTTGTTTAGAATGTTGCTTAATGACTTCTATATTAATAAAGTCATCCTAAAGCAACTCAATATCCATATACTTCAGACAATGCATTCTGTTTGAGTGGCGCGGGCTGAAGGCATATTTTAATTGAAAAACAATCTTTTTTTAGCGTCTGTCAGAGTTATACTCGCAGGTTCACTCACAGTGCGGCTCTCGAAACTACTTATATCTCGTGTTTTCTCCGCGGAACGAGGCTGAGAGAGGGTTCAGTGTGTGTTTCTCGTCTCTTGGTTGACTTCGTGAGCGGGTTTTTCGTGTGTTTGGTTGTTGCCGGACTCAGAGGTCGTAGTAGGCACAATGACGTTGACTGTCCACTTCAGGCGCGCGGAAGGATTATTCGCGCTCGAAATATCGATACAGTGATGTTCACGACACATGGCGCTGCTGAACTGGTTTGGGCTTCCAGAGAGTCCGAAATTGGCTTTCTCAATGGGACAACTGACATTTCTCCCACCTTAGTAACCACAGCGGAGCCCAAAAGTAACGAGTCGTGTGGGGAGCAGCAGACCCTGGACTTGGACTTGACTAAGACAGTGATCATTGGGATGATGCTCAGCACCATCACCGCGGTCACTGTGATGGGCAACACGCTGGTTGTGATCGCGGTGTGTGTCGTGAAGAAACTCAGACAGCCCTCAAACTATTTGCTTGTATCTCTGGCCATAGCTGATCTGTCTGTGGCAGTGGCCGTGATGCCCTTTGCCATCGTGACTGACCTGACAGGAGGCGTCTGGCTGTTTGGGGAGGTTTTCTGCAACATCTTTGTTGGGATGGATGTCATGTGCTGTACAGCATCAATAATGACACTGTGTGTGATCAGTGTGGATAGGTAAGTTCATATTAAGAGTTCAAGATTCTTTAAAGGTTTTGCTTATTTTAAGAGAAAGTGGAATTCATATTGGTTAGTGATCGTCCTTTTCAGCAATCAGCTGTTTTCTGCCATTTCAGATATATATATAATCAAGGAAATGTAATATATGATATATATTATATGCATAGTTGTAATTATGATATGCATAAGTTGCATTTATGGTGTGAAAATAATATGCAACAAAATCCATTATGTATAAAAATATATAAACTAAATAAAAAAAAAAAACAAAAAAACAACAAAATAAAAAAAAAAAAAAAAAAAATAAATACACAAAAAATACACTAAAAAACACTAATTAAAATAAATTGAAAAAACAGTGACCCAGAACATGCCCCAATAAATCCTGTTAAAACCAGCCCAACCTGATATTCATTTAAAAATAAATTTATTAATAATCAAAGACAAACAATTCATAAAAATAAATAAACACAAATTCTAATAAATATTACTAAAAAATAACTGTTCAAATCTACCTGTACCAGAGCTATTGCAAAATAATATTTCTATGATTTTTCTCCAACACACATATCTAGAGAAAATAAGCATTTAATTATATTTTTGACACCAAACCTTATAAAATATCAACTAAAACTATTTACTAAAATGTCAAAATGTCTCCTTTATAATTGAAAGTATACATGAGCTTCTAGTCTGTTAAGCAATGCATAATGTTTATTCACATTTTTTATGAAAATATTGGGTATTCAGTTTATTAATTTTCATAAAAATGAAAGACAAAAACACTAGAGTAACCCTAAATAAATAAACTGAGCATTTCCATGTGATTTGAGGCGTGATGAACTAGACTTTGAAGCTGCGTCATGGTGTGTATGCAGTTTTGGTGCTCTTTGATAGAGTTCTGAGCTGGAACCCAGGGGGTGAGTACTGCTTGCTGAAACACCCTGCTTGGCCGTAAAGAGTTAGGTGCTTTCACAAGTCTCAGTGATGAGCGCTGGTTCAACAACAACGTGTATCCCCTGCCTTAAATAATAACCTCGGCCTGATGGTGTCTTTGTTACATTTGCTTATGTAATTTTTTTGTTAAACGTATTAGCATAAAATAATAGATTAATACTGTGAATATATATATATATATATATATATATATATATATATATATATATATATATTTATATATTTATTTATTTATATATATTTACAGTATTAATCTATTATTTAATACTCTGCTGAGCAGCTCAGAATGATTCATTCTTTATTTTTAATATTTATTTTTTTTGTAGGATATATATATATATATATATATATATATATATATATAGCTAATTATATATATTCACATTATTAATCAATAATCTAATAATCAGCTCAGAATGATTCATTCTTTATTTTTAATATTTATTTTTTTGTAGGATATTTATATATATATATATGTTTTTGGATATATATATATATATGTTTTTGGTTTTATTTATTTTTTTGCTTATATATATATATATGTTTTTGGTTTTATTTATTTTTTTGCTGCAAACACTCTTCCTAATGGTCATGGTTTAAACAGTATTATTCAATGACCTTTGAAAACATTTCCTAGTCGTGGGCTGAGAATTATGCCTGTTTTTTAAAACAATCATTTCACTTTGTTTCATGAGAGAGTGACTAAGACTGCAAGGCTACAAAACAGTTTTAGGCTTTGATTCACAGACCTAAAGACTATTTCACTAACCTTTAAAGTTATACTGTGAATAGTACATTTTTCAAGTGCTGAAGATAAATAATTCACGGATTAAAGTTGGCTGTAGAAATATTGTCTTTTAAAGAGATTTGCAGCTTTGTGAAAAGTTTTCTCTACAACTTTGAAGTCATAATTTAAGGCAACTTTAGGTTTTCATTTAGAAGAAAATGACAAAATACTAACCAACCAAGGTCTGCTGCTGGAGACTTTTCATTTTTTTTACTAAGGCTTTTCTTTTCAATAAAAGAGCTCTCCAACAACCTTCAATCGATTCATATGAACTGAGTAAAATAGATATATAGGGAAGTATGTGATTTTATGTTCTTCAAAAGGGTATGACCGCATTGAAAAAAGATTTGAAAAACTTTTCACTCAAGTAAATTTCACAAATAATTACAAGAAACGGCAAGAGTTTTATTTACAACTTTTTTGTATCCTCCCCATTCATTAATGTGAAAGGGAAAAATACAATACATCCCAGATGAGATGTAAATTAGTGTAATTTATTATTATGAACAGATAAGACCTCTTAATAAAACACAAAAAGGTTTGAAATTCAGTAGATTATATTGAAAGTACAATTCTCTAACTAGATAGTAAAGTTTGTGTTCAAACTTTAAGTTGGCTTGAAAAAGCCTGACCAGAAAGTTTGAAAAATTTAGAAAGTTTGAAAAGTTTAAAAAGTTTAAAAAGATTTAAAATTTTGAAAAGTTCAGAAGTTTAAAAAAGAAAGTGATTAACATATTGCTAGCATTAAAAGCAAGTGACTAACATGTCATTAGCATGATTAGCAAAGTTGCTAGCATGTTGCTAGCATAATTAGCAAGTGACTAGCATGTACTTAACATGATTAGCAAGGTATCTAGCATGTCACTAGCATGTTTGTAGCATGATTAGCAAGTGACTAGCATGTTTTTAGCATGATTATCGATTGACTAGCATGTCGCTAGCATGTTTCTAGCATGATTAGCAAGTGACTAGCATGTCGCTAGCATGTTTCTAGCATGATTAGCAAGTGACTAGCATGTCACTAGCATGTTTTTAGCATGATTAGTGAGTGACTAGCATGTCAGTAGCATGTTTTTAGCATGATTAGCGAGTGACTAGCATGTTTTTAGCATGATAAGCATGTTACTAGCATGTCGCTAGCATGTTTCTAGCATGATTATCAAGTGACTAGCATGTCGCTAGCATGGTTTATCTAGCATGATTAACAAGTGACTAGCATGTCACTAGCATGTTTTTAGCATGATTAGCTAGTGACTAGCATGTCGCTAGCATGTTTATAGCATGATTAACAAGTGACTAGCATGTCACTAGCATGTTTTTAGCATGATTAGCTAGTGACTAGCATGTCGCTAGCATGTTTCTAGCATGATTAGGAAGTGACTAGCATGTCGCTAGCATGTTTTTAGCATGATTAGCAAGTGACTAGCATGTTTTTAGCATGATTAGCGATTGACTAGCATGTCGCTAGCATGTTTCTAGCATGATTATCAAGTGACTAGCATGTCGCTAGCATGTTTCTAGCATGATTAGCAAGTGACTAGCATGTCACTAGCTTGTTTTTAGCATGATTAGCGAGTGACTAGCATTTCGCTAGCATGTTTCTAGCATAAATAGCAAGTGACTAGCATGTCACTAGCATGTCACTAGCATGATTAGCAAGTTACTAGCATGTCGCTAGCATGTTTCTAGCATGATTAGCGAGTGACTAGCATGTCACTAGCAAGTGTTTTAGCATGATTAGCGATTGACTAGCATGTCGCTAGCATGTTTCTAGCATGATTAGCAAGTGACTAGCATGTCACTAGCATGATTAGCAAGTTACTAGCATGTCGCTAGCATGTTTCTAGCATGATTAGCAAGTGATTAGCATGTCGCTAGCATGTTTCTAGCATGATTAGCAAGTGACTAGCATGTGACTAGCATGTTTTTATCATGATTAGCGAGTGACTAGCATGTTTTTAGCATGATTAGTGATTGACTAGCATGTCGCTAGCATGTTTTTATCATGATTAGCAAGTGACTAGCATGTTTTTAGCATGATTAGTGATTGACTAGCATGTCGCTAGCATGTTTCTAGCATGATTAGCAAGTGACTAGCATGTCGCTAGCATGTTTCTATGATAATCTAGCTAAAACCAGTTGATTCAGTAAAGAAAACCAGCTAAAACCAGCTAAGACCAGCTAAGACCAGCGTGACAGTGGCCAAAACTACTTTTAAAACCATGTTAAAAAGCATGTTAAAAGCATGTTTCTAACCTGATTATCAAGTTACTAACATGTTGTTAACATGTTTCTATGATAATCTAGCTAAAACCAGTTGTTGATTCAGTAAAGAAAACCAGCTAAAACCAGCTAAGACCAGCGAAGGCCAGCGTGACAGTGGCCAAAACCACTTTAAACCATGTTAGAAGTATGTTTCTAGTCTGATAAGCAAGTTACTAGCATTTTGTTAACATTTTTCTATTCTAATCCAGCTAAAACAGTTGATTCAGTAAAGAAAACCAGCTAAAACCAGCTAAGACCACCTAAGGCCAGTGTGACAGTGCCCAAAACCACTTTAAAACCATGTTAAAAGCATATTTCTAGTCTGATTAGTGAGTAACTAGCATGTTGTTTTCATTTTTCTATACTAAACCAGCTAAAACCAGTTGATTCAGTAAAGAAAACCAGCTAAGAACAGGTAAGGCCAGCGTGACAGTGGCCAAAACCACTTTAAACCATGTTAGAAGTATGTTTCTAGTCTGATTAGTGAGTAACTTGCATGTTGTTAGCATGTTTCTATGCTAATCCGGCCAAAACCAGCTTAAACCAGTGGATTCAGTAAAAAACCAGCTAAGACCAGCGTGACAGTGGCCAAAACCACTTAAAAACCAGCTTGGGAGACTAGCCAAAGCAACTGATCAGCTTAGGCTGGTTTTAGCTGTATTCTCAGTAGAGAGTTTTTTAAGGTTTGCTATGGTAGTAGACAACTTAAATACATTATAAGTCTTATTTTGTAAAAGTTTGCACCCCCTCAATGAAAGTCTATGGGATTTAAGGTGGTTTTGGTAGTCTGGTTTACGAAAACCATAAGCCGGATCAGTTAGAAAAGATATAGCAACCCGAGTCAGACCAGTCTGAAGGTCTGACCCGAGTTTGGTGGTTCTAGCTTGAAAGCTCTAGGAGGAGATAGTGTTTTTAAAATTTGGCTCAGAAGAATAATAATAATAACTAGATAAAAAAGTTCGTCAAGACAAACTTTAAGTTGGCTTGAGAAAGCTTGAACAGAAAGTTTGAAAAAGTTTAGAAAGTTTGAAAAGTTTAAGAAGTTTAGAAAGTTTGAAAAGCAAGTGACTAACAAAGTCATTAGCATGATTAACAAAGCAAGTTTACTAGCATTTTTCTAGCATGATAAGCTAGTTACTAGCATGTGGCTAGCACATAATTAGCAAGTTACTAGCATGTCGCTAGCATGTTTTAGCATGATTAGCAAGTGACTAGCAAGTGACTAGCAGGTTTCTAGCATGATTAGCGAGTGACTAGCATGACGCTAGCATGTTTTTAGCATGACTAGCAAGTGACTAGCATGTTTTTAGCATGATTTAGCATGATTAGCATGTGCTAGCATGTTTCTAGCATGATTAGCAAGTGACAAGCATGTCACTAGCATGTTTTTAGCATGATTAGCGAGTGACTAGCATGTCGCTAGCATGATTAGCAAGTGACTAGCATGTCACTAGCATGTTTTTAGCATGATTAGCAAGGTGACTAGCATGTCACTAGCATGGTTCTAGCCTGATTAGCGAGTGATTAGCATGTCTAGCATGTTTCTAGCATGATTAGCAAGTTACTAGCATGTCGTTAGCATGTTTCTAGCATGATTAGCAAGTCACTAGCATGTTTTTAACATGATTAGCAAGTGACTAGCATGTCACTAGCATGTTTTTAGCATGTTTAGCGAGTGACTAGCATGTCGTTAGCATGTTTTCTAGCATGATTAGCAAGTGAAGTGACTAGCATGTCTCTAGCATGATTAGCAAGTGACTAGCATGTTGCTAGCATAATTAGCAAGTGACTAGCATGTCGCTAGCATGTTTTTAGCATGATTAGCAAGTGACTAACATGATTAGCAAGTTACTAGCATGTCGCTAGCATGTTTTTAGCATGATTAGCAAGTGACTAGCATGATTAGCAAGTTACTAGCATGTCGCTAGCATGTTTCTAGCATGATTAGCAAGTGACTAGCATGTTGCTAGCATGTTTTTAGCATGATATTAGCATGTGACTAGCATGATTAGCAAGTTACTAGCATGTCGTTTCTGAGCATGATAGCATGATTAGCAAGTGACTAGCATGATTAGCAAGTTACTACCATGTCGCTAGCATGTTTCTAGCATGATTAGCATGTGACTAGCATGTCGCTAGCATGTTTTAGCATGATTAGCGAGTGACTAGCATGTCACTAGCAGTCGATTTTTAGCATGATTAGCAAAGTGACTAGCATGTCACTAGCATGTTTCTAGCATGATTAGCAAGTGACTAGCATGTCACTAGCATGTTTTTAGCATGATTAACGAGTGACTAGCATGTCGATAGCATGTTTCTAGCATGATTAGCAAGTGACTAGCATGTCGCTAGCATGTTTTTAGCATGATTAGCGAACTAGCATGTCGCTAGCATGTTTTTAGCATGATTAGCGAGTGACTAGCATGTCGCTAGCATGTTTTTTAGCATGATTAGCAAGTGACTAGCATGTCACTAGCATGATTAGCAAGTTACTAGCATGTCGCTAGCATGTTTCTATCACGATTAGCATGTTTCTAGCATGATTAGCATGTTACTAGCATGTCACCAGCATGATTAGCAAGTTACTAGCATGTCGCTAGCATGTTTCTAGCATGATTAGCGAGTGACTAGCATGTCGCTAGCATGATTTCTAGCATGATTAGCAAGTGACTAGCATGTCACTAGCATGTTTTTAGCATGATTAGCAAGTTACTAGCATGTAACAAGCAACTATTTAGCATGATTAGCGAGTGACTAGGTCATGTGACTAGCATGTTTCTAGCAGGCATGATTAGCATGTGACCTAGCATGTCAGCTTAGCATGTTTTTAGCATGATTAGCGAGTGACTAGCATTTTTCTAGCATGATTTCTAGCATGTTGACTAGCATGTTTTTTAGCATGTTTACTAGCATGATTAGCAGTGACTAGCATGTCACTAGCATGTTTTTAGCATGATTAGCGATTGACTAGCATGTCGCTAGCATGTTTCTAGCATGATTAGCAAGTGACTAGCATGTCACTAGCATGATTAGCAAGTTACTAGCATGTCGCTAGCATGTTTCTAGCATGATTAGCATATTACTAGCATGTCGCTAGCATGTTTCTAGCATGATTAGCAAGTGACTAGCATGTCACTAGCATGATTTATTTTAACATGATTTAGCAGAGTGACTAGCATGTCGCTAGCATGTTTCTAGCATGATTAGCATATTGACTAGCATGTCGCTAGCATGTTTTATAGCATGATTAGCAAAGTGACTAGCATGGCTGAGTTTTGTATGAGTTAGCATGATAGCATAGCGCTAGCATGTTTATAGCATGATTAGCAAGTGGCTAGCATGTCGCTAGCATGTTTCTATAGCATGATTAGCAAGTGACTAGCATGTTTGAAAAATAGCATGTTTTTAGCATGATTAGCAAGTGATGTAGCATGTCACTAGCATGTTTCTAGCATGATTAGCAAGTGACTAGCATGTCTGCTAGCATGTTAGCATGTAGCATGATTAGCAAGTGACTAGCATGTTTCGCATATTAAGCATGTTTTTAGCATGTCATTAGCGAGTGACTAGCATGTCGATAGCATGTTTCTAGCATGATTAGCAAGTGACTAGCATGTCTAGCATGATTTTAGCATGACTAGCATAGCAGCAGGTTTCTAGCATGATTAGCAGCATGTCACTAGCATGATTAGCAAGTTGACTAGCATGTCGCTAGCATGTTTCTAGCATGATTAGCAAGTGACTAGATGTCTAGCATGATTAGTTTGACTAGCATGTTATCTAGCATTATTAGCATGTAGCAAGTGACTAGCATGTCGCTAGCATTTTCTAGATAGATAGCAAGTGACTAGCAGATAGAGATAGATAGAGCATAGCATAGATATATAGCATAGATAGATAGATAGATATGTAGATAGCATGATTAGTCAAGTGACTAGCATAGTCGCTAGCATGTTTCTAGATGATAGATAGACTAGCATACATAGATTATTAGCATAGATAGATAGATAGCGAGATTGATAGATAGATAGATAGATAGATAGATAGATAGATAGATAGATAGACAGACAGATAGATAGATAGATAGATAGATAGCATAGATAGATAGATAGATAGATAGATAGATAGATAGATAGATAGATAGATAGATAGAAACATAGATGTTCGCTAGCATGAACTAGCAATGTCTAGCAAGTCCAATGGGCTTCAGTGTGTTTAGATTTGAATTTTTGACAGTTGAAGGAGTTTACGGAATGTTCAGGTGAGCAGAGGCTTTTCAATGCAAGTCTATGGGAGTTTTATGATTTTTAATCTTCATTTTTATGAAAACCGTAAGTCCAATCAGTCTAAAAAGATATAGCAACTCGAGTCAGATCAAGTCTGAAGATCTGGGCTGAGTTTGGAGTCTGTAGAGTTAAAGCTCTAGAAGGAGTAGCAGTCAGAAATTTAGTCTCAGAAGAATAATAATAAACTAGATAAAAAAGTTCGTCAAGACAAACTTTAAGTTGGCTTGAGAAAGACTGAACAGAAAGTTTGAAAAGTTTAGAAATTTTGAAAAGTTTAAAAAGTTTGAAAAGTTTAGAAAGTCTGAAAAGTTTAGAAAGTATGAAAAATTTAAGAAGTTTAATAAAACAAGTGATTATCATATTGCTAGCATGATAAGCTAGTTACTAGGATGTCATTAGCATGATAAGCAAAGTTACTAGCATGTTTCTAGCACGATAAGCTAGTTACTAGCATTTTGCTAGCATGATTAGCAAGTTTCTAGCATGATTAGCAAATGACTAGCATGTCACTAGAATGTTTCTAGCATGATTAACAAGTGACTAGCATGTCTCTAGCATGATAAGCAAGTTACTAGCATGTCACTAGCATGATTAGCGAGTGACTAGCATGTCGCTAGCATGTTTTTAGCATGATTAGTGAGTGACTAGCATGTCACTAGCATGTTTCTAGCATGATTAGCAAGTGACTAGCATGTCGCTAGCATGTTTTTAGCATGATTAACAAGTGACTAGCATGTCACTAGCAAGTTTTTTAGCATGATTAGCGAGTGACTAGCATGTCGCTAGCATGTTTTTTATTAGCATGATTAGTGACTAGTGACTAGCATTTTTTTAGCATGATTAGCAAGGACTAGCATGTGACATGATAGCATGTTACTAGCATGTTTCTAGCATGATTAGCAAGTGACTAGCATGTCACATATTTCAGCATGATTAGCAAGTTACTAGAATGTCGCAAGCATGTTTTCTAGCATGATTAGCGAGTGACTAGCATGTCGCTAGCATGTTTTTAGCATGATTAGCGAGTGGACTAGCATGTCGCTAGCATGTTTTTTTTCTAGCATGATTAGCAAGATGTGACTAGCATGTCACTAGCATGTTTTTTAGCATGATTAGCGATTGACTAGCATGTCGCTAGCATGTTTCTAGCATGATTAGCAAGTGACTAGCAAGTCACTAGCATGATTAGCAAGTGACTAGCATGTTACTAGCATGTTTTTAGCATGATTAGCAAGTGACTAGCATGTCACTAGCCATGTTTTTAGCATGATTAGCGAGTGACTAGCATGTCGCTAGCATGTTTTTCTAGCATGATTAGCAAGTGACTAGCATGTCGCTAGCATGTTTTTAGCATGATTAGAAAGTGACTAGCATGTTTTTAGCATGATTAGCGATTGACTAGCATGTCGCTAGCATGTTTCTAGCATGATTAGCAAGTGACTAGCATGTCGCTAGCATGTTTCTAGCATGATTAGCAAGTGATTAGCATGTCACTAGCATGTTTTTTTTAGCATGATTAGCGAGTGACTAGCATGTCGCTAGCATGTTTCTAGCATGATTAGCAAGTGACTAGCATGTCGCTAGCATGTTTTTAGCATGATTAGCAAGTGACTAGCATGTTTTTAGCATGATTAGCGATTGACTAGCATGTCGCTAGCATGTTCCTAGCATAATTAAGCAAGTGACTAGCAATTCACCAGCATGATAATCAACTAACAAGCAATTCAACAACATCTTTCTAACATGATTAGCATGTGACTAGCATGTTTCTAACACTATTAGCATGTTGCTAGGATAGATAGATAGATAGATAGATAGATAGATAGATAGATAGATAGATAGATAGATAGATAGATATAGTCAGATGATAGATAGATATAGTCAGATGATAGATAGATAGATAGATAGATAGATAGATAGATAGATAGATAGATAGATAGATAGATAGATAGATAGAAACAGTCTGATTGAGTCCAATGAGCTTCAGTGTGTTTAGATTTGAATTTTTGACAGTTGGAGTTTACGGAATGTTCAGGTGAGCAGAGGCTTTTCAATGCAAGTCTATGGGAGTTTTATGATTTTTAATCTTCATTTTTATGAAAACCGTAAGTCCAATCAGTTTAAAAAGATATAGCAACTCGAGTCAGATCAGTCTGAAGATCTGGGCTGAGTTTGGAGTCTGTAGAGTTAAAGCTCTAGGAGGAGTAGCAGTCAGAAATTTAGTCTCACAATAACAATAATAATAATCACTATAAGTTTAAGTACAATTTCAGTAAGTTGGCTCTCTCAAGCCAACTTAATAATCACTATAAGTTTAAGTACAATTTCAGTAAGTTGGCTCTCTCAAGCCAACTTAATAATAAGATTAGATAGTAGATCAGTAAGTTGGCATTCTCAAAAAAAAATAATCATTTATAAATTTGATGTTTCATTCGACTACTGCAATTCTCTTAAATTAATTAGCTTTGATATATTTGATGTTTCAAGAGGCCTTTCATTACACATAATTGAATGCTGAGGTGCAAATTTAATAATATGGATGTAATTGACACCTTACCACCCATAACAAACCTCTCATATTAAGACCTTCAACTTTGCTTTGTTCTGCATTTTTGCTTTTATCAGACCATCATGCCACAGAAACTCTCAGTCTGTGCCAGATTCACATGAACGAATAGATACTGCTGTATTTCAATATTTCTGTGGCAATAACTGTATTCCAAAACCTACTGAGATGCCAACATGGGAACTGCTTTAGGGAGAACCCTAATTGTCATGGAATCTCATTTGGATTGCTACAAATGGCATACAAATATACTCAAAAGCCTTGACTTGATTTCAGTAGTTTGATGTTAGCATTTTGCTAAGCTAAGAGCACAATACTATTAAGCATTAAAAACAGTATAAAATATTAAAAAAAACTAATTTGAACTAATAAAAATTATTTAATCTAAAAAAAAAAAAAAAATCAAAAAAAATAAATGAAGAAATCAATGAATGGCGAACTTAGTATTAAAATAAATAGAATTTAAAAAACAGAAAAAATACATACAATTATAAAAACTTGAATTCAACTGAAATGTAAAAATATGAGAAAAAAAGCTACTTTAAAATATTAATAAATAATACAACAGTATATAAATAACATTAAAAATAACACTATTGAATAAAATCTTCTTAAAGGGATACTCCATCCCAAAATGAAAATTTTGTCATGAATCACTTACCGCTATGTCGTTCCAAACCCGTAAAAGCTTTGTTCGTCTTCGGAACACAATTTAAGATATTTTGGAATGAAACTGTGAGGCTTGTGACTGTCCCATAGACTGCCAAGTAAATTACACTGTCAAGGTCCAGAAAAGTATGAAAAGCATTGTCAGAATAGTACATCTGCCATCAGTGGTTCAACCACAATGTTATAATGTGACGACAATACTTTTGTATGCAAATATAACAAAACAAGAAGAGTGTACGCTGCTTGCGTACAGCTAAGATTCGTCAAAATGGCACTACTCTGATGTGGAGTGACACAGAGGAGATGCATACTTTTCTGGACCTTGACACTGTTATTTACTTGGCAGTCTATAGGACAGTCACAAGCCTCCCGTATTTCATCCAAAATATCTTATATTGTGTTCCGAAGACTAATTAAGCTTTTATGGGTTTGGAACGACATGGGGGTAAGTGATTAATGACAAAATTTTCATTTTGGGGTGGAGTATCCCTTTAAACGTTTTGCTTTCCATTGCTTTTGGTTCTTGAATAATTTCTGACTCATTAAGCATCTCAGTAACTTCTGCTCATTTGATTGATCTTCCAACAGTACTTTTAAGTTGAGTACTGTTTTAATCCAGTTATTATTTCCTATTTTCTGAGAGGCTTGTCCAAGTGTTCTGTATTTTATCTGGTATGAAGGAGGGCACAGAGAGCAAACAGAAGTGTAGACAGTACTCAACATCAAAAGATGTTCACCCAGCTGATATCACAGTTTTTTATGCCATGAAGAGGCTTTCAGACATCAGCAAATCATGAGTGGTGCCTTGCAAACATCACTAATACTGTTGAGTATATGTAGGGTTATTTGAAATAACCCTACATATGCCCAATAGTATTAGTATACCCTCTTTTAAGGGCAAATAATAAAAATATTTTTGTCTTATATATAATTCAATTTGTTAAATAGGCTATATCTAAAACATATTATATTTTAATTGTCAGGTGGGAAAAAAAGGTAAAGAGAGCATTTAGAAACTAATGTGAAATGGTTTCATGGTCCAGCGATTTATTTGGAGTTTCTGTAGGTGTATGAAAGGTGTTAACTACCTTAAGTGTCCGATCCAATAAGTGTGTCTCTAAGCCTTTCCTTGATCAGAGGGATTCTCATGCGTGAAATGAAAGCTTTTATTTTTAGAGGTGGGCAGGGGAATAGAGACTTTTTGCTTTAGTAGGTAAAGAGAAGCCAATGTGCTGTATGTTACATTCAAAATTTAGATCCATAGAACCTTTAGTTATGCTGAAGCCTTTTGAAATGCTCACCGCAGTGAAACATATTTTGATGAAAGCAGTGATATGTGGGAAAGTTGTAGAGTGTGTGATTTTTTTTTTTTTCTCTCCAATTTCACAGATTCAAACCCAGGTCACCCACATGAGCACCAAGGCTTATTATGTTTGATTGCAATAACCAGCAAGCCACAGCACCAATTACAGAATGTACAGTGTGGTGCATTTCTGTCTTGGCAATAATGATTTGGACAATGAGGTTAGATCATTTGTAATAGAAGCTATAGTCCTTGTTTTGTGCCCAACTATATTACTTCACATGAAAGAGAAGAGAGAGATGCAGCAAGAAAGACTGCTAATCCAAACATTACATATTCATAATAGTGAAACATAATGAGAGTTTTTTTTTAAGCTTTTGAAGCCAGAGTGAATATGCTAATGCTGTCTGAAACTTTTTGAAATATCACATTGAAAATCTCAATGCAAGTTTAATTTGCACCTAGAAATTGATCTTTTTTTACTGCTGAGAGCGTTCATAAGAAATTAACAACTGAATGTAAGTGTATCAAATACCAACCAATTTCTAATATGTAAATGAATCCAATGGAGCTTCCGAATTTGCATACTCTTTGAGAAGCTACTTTTTAGTGAGGAACAAACTTTGTGACCGAAGGTATGTTCTGTATCAGAGGTTCTCAACTTTGGTCCTCAAGGTCCACTTTCCTGCTGAGTTTAACCCCTACCTTGTTTAAACTCACTTACTTCTAATAATCCGGAAGATCTTGAATAGCTTGTTCAGGTGTGTTTGATTAGGGTTGCAGCAAAATTCTGGCAGAAAGTTGACCTCAGAGGCCCAATACACACACACACACACACACACACACACACACACACATAAATAATAGTTTAATCTATAGTTTAAATATATATCTATATATATATATATATATATATATATATATATATATATATATATATATATATATATATATATATATATATATATATATATATATATATATATATATATATATATATATGTAAATCTCTGCAGAAGTAGTAGATCATCCAGGTATTTTTTTTATTTACCTTTTTATGCAGTGAATTCAGACAAGCTACTGTTTTTCGCTCACTATGTACTAGTGAAGTAGGCATATTCAGATGCAGGGCCAGTTTGACCAAGTTATATATAGTTTCATTAAAGGTGTAGTTCACCCGAAAATAAACATTCTGTCATTAATTACTCACCATCATGTTGTTCCAATACTGTAAAACCTTTGTTCATCTTCAGAACACAATTTAAGATATTGTTGATGAAATCCGAGAGCTTTCTGACCCTGCATAGACAGCAACACCACGTTCACGGCCCAGAAAGGTATTAAGGATGTTGTTAAAATAGTCCATGTGACATCAGTCATTCAACCGTAATGTTATGAAGCTACAAGAATACTTCTTTTGCGCAAAGAAAACAAAAATAATACCTTTTTTCAAGGATTTCTTCTCTTCCAGATCTCCGATGCACGTTCACGAGAGTGCCACAACACATACGTGTGATGCTGCTGACACAGGAGCCACGTTCTGACATATAACCCGGATGCGCTGCAGTTTGTTTACAAGCAGAGGAATGCACACGCATGCTCTGTGGTACTGTCGTGAATGTGCATCGAAGTCTGAAGTGAAAGAAAAGAAATCGTTGGATAAAATCATGTATACACAAAGTAAAAATGGTTGTTTTAGGAACTGTTCACTGAATTGTTCTTTGGGGAACCAAAAATGGTTATTCTTTGGCATCACTGCAAAAACTCCCTTTTGGTACCTTTTTAAGAGTGTTGTTGAAAATTCATTTTGGGCAGAAAAATATCTACTTTTGTGGAGTAAGTCACTTGATTAGTTGGATAATCTGGCATGCCGGAGATTCAGCTGTGAACGCGACGTCTTTTCCACTCAGGTTGTTGGTGAAATTCAGGTCAGTAGGGATTTTTCAGGTCTGGTGCTTTTGAGGTATTTTGAACCATATCTGGCATATTGCGGGGTACTGCAGATGCAAGATCTTTGGGTTCAGTTGTTTTGAGGAATGCAGTTCTCTGCTAAAACACGTCATTTGAAGTTACCTCATTAACCACGTTATCCTCTGTTTCTACAGATACCTTGGAATAACACGACCTTTGACCTATCCAGCGAGACAGAATGGACAGCTGATGGCCAAGATGATAGTCGGTGTCTGGTTGGTATCGGCATCCATCACTCTGCCGCCGTTCTGCGGCTGGGCTCAGAACATCAACACTGCGGGAGTGTGTCTGATCAGCCAGGATGTAGGCTACACCCTCTACTCCACCGCTGTGGCCTTCTACATCCCAATGGTGGTCATGCTTTTCATGTATTACAAGATTTTCAAAGCTGCCCGCAAAAGTGGGGCCAAACACCACTTCACCGCCCTTCCCCCAATTCAGATGGCCTGTCCCGATCCAGCGTTGGCCACCGTAGAGGGGCTCTGCATGCATGGGATGAAGAACGGCACAGCTACTGAAGAGTTTTCCACCCTCTCCTGCCTCTTGAACCGCGAACGGCGGTGTGCCTCGATTTTCAGGCGCGAACAGAAGGCAGCCACCACCCTTGGGGTGATCATGGGAGTGTTTTCGTTCTGCTGGTTGCCATTTTTCCTCTTCACCACAGCGCGGCCGTTCATCTGTGGCCTGCTGTGCAACTGTGCCCCCGTCTGGCTGGAACGGGTCCTGCTGTGGCTGGGCTACACCAACTCGCTCATTAACCCTTTCATCTACGCCTTCTTCAACCGAGACCTACGTTCAACTTATAAAGACCTGCTACGCTGCAGATATCGAAACATTAATCGCCGACTCTCGGCTATAGGAGTGCATGAGGCTCTAAAGCTCTGACTGCTCACAATCTGTTTATATGATGGGATGGTGCAAATATATATCTTCTTGACTCTTCTACAAGTTAAGCAGCACAGTTTGGAGAGAATTTACTGGGAATTACAATAATTCTGATTCACCAAAAACGCTCTAAGATTGTAAAGTTTCCAACCTAGGCTCAGTGGAAAATTGTCCCTCTACCCACCTGCAAAACTCCAAAAATGTTTCTATACATGCAATTCACTGAAGACAACATCAATAACTTTTATTCCTTTTCACAAAAATTATGATTATAGGGCAGATCATTGGCTAATAAAGACTTATTTTCACTAGGTTCCTTGTACAATACTATAATAAAACCTTTTTATTAACAATTACATACTCACTTATATATATTTTGATGTTTGTCTCACAGAAGCAGCTCTATGTGCATGGCTGTTCTGGTATAGTAAGCTTGCTTGGTAGCCCACCTGGTACACTGAGTGATGCACTTGCATTTCAGAGCACTTGGGTGTGGGTCCAGTGAAACTCAAATCATGATAAAAGAAGCAAGCTACTTTGGCACTAACCATGCCAGTTTTTATCTCACGTTAACAAAATAGCTGGGGTGCTGCTAGACCCTTATCGTTTAACAACCTGAGAATCAAAAAGGGTGCTGGATGAGGTGAAAATTTACCTACAATCCATTTTAGGAATGATTTTATGTGATAGAACATTTACATTTTTGAACATTTTTGAACATTTCATCACTTTAAAGTGTTGCGAGACTCGCAAGAACCAGTGTAAATTCACTTTGCAAAAAATGTCACCTCAGGGACATTTTTTTTTCCAGTGAGCCTGGGTTGAAAGTTACTTGTACCCACATTCAACTAATCTTATTCTATTTTGTGCAATGTTCTTTTCACTGTCCATTCTGTACATTTCCAGCTTTTATGCTACGTAGCAAGTTTGTCGTGGAGGTCACATGGAGGTCAAATCATGATGTGAGTCATAGGGAGAGTAAAAGAGCCTTAATGCACAGCAAGATAAATCTGTTGTTCATGTGTAAAGCCTTGAATTTTACATGAGATGATAAAATCTTGATATGAGTGACAAGATATATGGCCTTTCATTTTAACAACATAGCTATGAAATCATACACAATACCTAGGCCAAAAAAGTTAATAAATAAAATAAAATAATAAAAGTAATAATTAAAGCAAGATGGCGAGGTAGTCATTTCCGAGTTTCATTGATTGCTACATCAAAAATTTGATGGCTTGCTTCAGGTACTATGTAAATCTGCATGAATGTGCATTGCTTTATCAACCCTTTAAAATTGTCATGACATTTTTAATTTGGAAATTAAATGAGTAGATATTAGGCCTGTTTCACACTGCCTTATTGTCCTTTGTTTTGGAATTAAATTTTTCCAATGTAAAAGTATGTTGTTGTCTGTGTTTTAGTGTGTATGCTGTAATGTAATCTGAACTGTGAAAGACACTGATTGACAAAGGGTTTTGTATAAAGTATATACATATATTGTGACAAGATGTGCTGAATATTCAGTTTAGAATTTGAACCTCATATTCAACATATTGTCAGTGAGCTTGTGTCAGTATTCTGCTTGTACATGCTGTGCATTCAGTGTTTGTTTTGGAAGATGGTGTACAAATCTAGCTTTCTCAACACTCATGTTTTCTTAATAAACATTACCCTAATAAATATTCAATTGCACATGTATTTCATTAGCATACTCTTAGAAGCCCAAGTGGCCTGTTTACCATATGGTATAGTTCCTGAATATAATTAGAACTAATGTGTTTACCTCCCTTCTCAAGTCAGCATTTTAAATCTGACTAAAGGTGAAAACAGCTGAAATGCCAAATAAATAGCCTACTGATTTTATATTAAGTAATTAAAAATAATTTTATATCAGAAATAAGTAGCAATACATATAAAATTAAAAAATACATAAACATTAAAGTATAAATGAATATACACATCAAATTTAAATTTAATTAAACATTAAATTGCAATAAATTATTTAAACTTGAATGATTAAAAGATTATTTACATGCCACTTCTTGTTAGTTGGTATGAAGTGGACTTGCACCAGGATGCAAAACAAGATTTCTTATGACAGTGGCTTGTGTACAGCATTCTCCTGTGCTAACCTACTAGAAACACTGCTAAGCAACACACTTACATTGAAATAGCTTGTTCTGCACGGGCGAAAAAAAGTGTGGTATGTTGCTTTTCACTCTACTGCTTTTCAGCAAAAGAAATCCTACTTTACCTTGATGGTCAATGTGAGTTTGCAGTCTGTATGTTACGCAACAAGAGTGTATCCAGCAATATAATGACAAGAAATGTCTTTCTGTTGAGTTATCAGGACCATACAACGTGCACAGTGAAGTCCAGTTTATGAAACAGATGACTCATACGAGCCATATATATCAGCTAATCATCATAGCTGATGATTAGCTGATGTGTTGAGATATATATATATATATATATATATATATATATATATATATATATATATATATATTATTGTTGTTTAAGCAATTATTCTTACATGTTAAGTAATTCTTATATTACCCATTCTTGCAGTATTCAAGTGTTCATGTCCCTGAGTAATATCTGCATGCACCTAAGGAAATTGTGCCAGGCTGAAATGTAGTCTTTGGTGAACAGTCTTCAAGAGTGCAAATAAAACTTTGTTTTAAGTACCTTTCAGACTCATGTGAGGTTTCCACAAGCAACAAAGTCTTCTTGAACAAACACTTCACTGCGTTTAAAGTTTAGAAAATAATATTTAAACAACTAAATGGATCTATATAATTTTACCTCAGACTCAAACTAACTAACAGGAAATTATAAAATTAAACATTGGGAACTTAATAACTTTACAATACAAAACATTATAAGTCTGTAGTTACATTTAATGTTAGATTGGCAAATTGACGAATAAAAAAAATTCACCTTCAGCGTACATCCAGCTTGGCAGATGATAACCTTTACAGACCGTTACAGTTTGAAGTGAGGCACGTTCACAGTACTCTGGTTCTGTCTTACTGTTATTAATTTTAATTTCAAGGATTTATCATCTGTGTCTCATTTCGAATTATGTTGGACCCCTCAGTGGATTGTTGTGTATTAAGTGTCCTGAGTGAAGAGTTAAACAAGATGACCTTGTAGGACATACAGGAAATATATATATTAATATTAATATATATATATATATATATATATATATATATATATATATATATATATATATATTTTTTTTTTTTTATATTAGAATAAACTTTTGAATGTTACTACTTACTAGTCAGATGGTTCATAGCGCCTTGGAGATGTTCTTCAACAGGAGATCCGCTCCAGCTCTGCAGCATAGCCATCAGAATGGAAAAATATAGGAACAATTTGTCACTGAGCCAACAAAACATAGTTGTCACAGTCATGGACTTTCTGTTCCTTTTGTGTCATCCTTATTTGGTCATGTTCCGTTCCTCGTTTTGTTAATTGATTAATCCCCACCTGTTTCCATTCCCCTCATTACTTTCCTTGTGTTTAAAAACCCTGTCTGTTCAGTTCCTTGTGTCGGCTATTAATGTTTGACATTTAATGTTCGATTATTTGGATTTGTGTTTGGATGTGCCCTTTTCTCCTGGGAATCATTAAAAGAACTCTTTATATATATCTTCTTCGAGAGCTTTACTCAGCACGCGAGCCCTCGTGTGACAGAATAGCCGACCCTAAAACAGTTTAGCGGCGTTTTTTCTTTTCGTGTTTTTTTTTTGTTGGTTTTGCCCCCTCTCGGAATGGAGATCCCAGGCGTCCGACTCCTATGCCTGGAGCAACTGGACCGTTCGCTGGAGGACCATACCAGGGACTTTTTCGATCTGGCGTGCCTTACAGACTTCCCGGACCGCTCGCTCAGTGCGTTTTACTATGCTGGCCTGAGCGAGCGGTGTAAGGCACGTCTCCCAGCGAACGGTCCCAGAGAGGATTTCGCCGCGTTCGTGGAGTGGGTGCTGGAGCAAAACGGATCTCCGTTCACCGTCTGCCCCACTCCCGACCCAGAGACCAGCCAGCCATCACCCCGCTGCACGGAGCTAGAGACCGCCGCAGCCGCAGAGCCCGAGCCTATCGCCGACAGGGAGGAAGAACTCGAGAGCGCGACTGACCAGGTGTGTGAGCCGGCAACCCCGTGCGTCGTGGGACGTTTTTAGTGGAGATCGAGGGCGTGGAGGAGCGCCCCGCCCACACTCCTGCAACTGAGGGTGAGCTGCATGTGGTTTCTGGGAAGTATACAGAAGAAATTATGGATCTAATAGACTGGTTTGGGGAGGTTATTCCCGACCCTTCTGTTTCTCCGCTGGTTCCGTCCAGCCCTGACCCTTCTGTTTCTCCGCTGGTTCCGCCCAGCCCTGATTCTCCTGTTTTTCCGCTGGTACCGTCCAGCCCTGATCCTTCTGTGTTCCCTCCCGTCCTCCCTCTCCCGCCTCCTCTTCGACCTGTCAGCTCCTCTGCTCTTCCGCTGGTTCCGCCCAGCCTCGACCCTTCTGTTTCTCCGCTGGTTCCGTCCAGCTCTGACCCTCCTGTTTTTCCGCTGGTTCCGTCCAGCCCTGACCCTCCTGTTTCTCCGCTGGTTCCGTCCAGCCCTGATCCTTCTGTGTTCCCTCCCGTCCTCCCTCTCCCGCCTCCTCTTCGACCTGTCAGTTCCTCTGCCCCTCTTCCGCTGGTTCCGCCCAGCCTCGACCCTCCTGTTTCTCCGCTGGTTCCGTCCAGCTCTGACCCTCCTGTTTCTCCGCTGGTTCCGCCCTGCCCTGGTTCTCCTGTTTTTCCGCTGGTTCCGTCCGGCCCTGATCCTTCTGTGTTCCCTCCCGTCCTCCCTCTCCCACCTCCTCTTCAACCTGTCAGTTTCTCTGCTCTTCCGCTGGTTCCGCCCAGCCTCGACCCTTCTGTTCTCCGCTGGTTCCGCCCAGTCCAGATCCTTCTGTCTTTCCTCCCATCCTCCCTCTCTCATCTCGTCCTAGACCAGTCAGTTCCTCGTCCTCATCCCCGCTGGTGCCAGTCAGTCCCGCAGCTCACCCTCAGTCCGCGCCATCTGGGCGCGGAGTTTCGCCGCAGGACTTCCAGTCACCACCTCCACCTGGGCGTGTGGATTCCCTGCCTCCGCCTCCAGCCTCCGAGTCCTGGACTCCTCCTCGGTCCTTCGACCCGGCGGCTCCGCCTTGGCTCCTAGCTCCCTCGTCTCCACCGTGGCCCGGCATCCCACCTGCTCCACCGGGCTCCCTCGTCCCTCCGGCTCCACCTTGGTCAGTCGTCGACCATCCGCCGCCTCGGGACTCCATTCCTCTGGCTTCGCCTTGTCGCTCCATCCCTCCGGCTCTGTCAGGCTCCTCCTTCCCTTCGGCTCCACCTCCATCCTCAGTCACTCCGGCTCCGCAGCGGTCTTCCGGTGCCCCGCCTCCGCCTTGGTCGCCTGAGCCTTCTGCTCCGCCTTGGCCCTCCGGATCCTCGGGGTCACCCTGGCTCTGCGGTTGCTCGGCTCCGTCTTGGACTCCTCTGCCATCGGCTCAGTCTCCGTCAGTCGGCCCCCTGGTGTTGTCGGCCCCTCCTCCACCATGGCTCCTCCCACCGTCGACTCCACCATGGGCCGCTTTCCTGGCTGGCCTCTGGATATCCATCTGGCTCCTACTGCTCCGGGCTCCTCCATGGCTCCTCCCTCCATCCACTCCACCCTGGTACTATGCTCCAGGCTCCTTCTCCATTGCCTGCCCCTTGCCTGCCCCACGCCCACCTCCTGAACCTCCACCCTCCCTCCGCTGGACTATCTCTTTCGGTGCGAGGACGCACCGTTCCGGGAGGGGGGCGAACTGTCACAGTCATGGACTTTCTGTTCCTTTTGTGTGTCATCCTTATTGGTCATGTTCCGTTCCTCGTTTTGTTAATTGATTAATCCCCACCTGTTTCCATTCCCCTCATTACTTTCCTTGTGTTTAAAAACCCTGTCTGTTCAGTTCCTTGTGTCGGCTATTAATGTTTGATATTTAATGTTCGATGATTTGGATTTGTGTTTGGATGTGCCCTCTTCTCCTGTGAATCATCACCTTTAGATGGTTGCTCACTGCTTGAATTCTCAATTAAAATATACAAAAAAAAATAATTTACAATAATAGTATACAATGTCAGGTTTATTAGAAATAAACAAACTAGAGCATACAGAAGGTGAAATGCAGAAATGAGAAACAGTAATGTGGAAAATATACAAAAAATCTTAAGGTACCAGAATTAACGTTTTTAGATTTTACAGATCTAAAAATGCATATGAAGTTATTTAATAAGCTTTCACAGATTACCTTTGTTTCCCCTATCTCTATCAGCAGCTCCCATTAGAAATTTTCTTGGAAATTCCCATCGGTTTTAGAGTGTTTTTTATTTTTCTGACGCTCCTGAAATCACAGTACAATTTTTTAGCAATATTTGTTTACAATGAAAAATCAGTGTTTGAAATAGTTTCAGCCCATTTTAGCCTGCATGTGAGTGACGTCACCAATAGACTCTACAGTGCAGACTTTTAGGTTAAATTAATTAGCTTACTTCCATATTGACAAATTACCAGTAAAACATTTACAAAGCTATCAAAACCGCTCATCTACACATAAGATGTGATTAAAAGCCCAAACTTTCATTAATAAGAGCACAAATCTATAGTTAACCTACCTCTTATATAGTTAGCATGTATAAGTTGTGAAATGGTGTTTTTCCGAAGACACTGAACCATTTCTGTTAAGTAAATATTGAACAGAAACGTGTCAGTTAACGTTACATGTAAGAAATTGTCATGAAGAGTTGTATGTATGATTTCTGTGATTTTAGTGACTAAACTTACCTGGAAGCAGTGAAACCAACACTGAGAGATGGAGTTAACTTCTCAGCTGAGTTGAAGCCCCGTTTCCATGGTAACTCCCTCCGCTCCGACTGGAACGCTCAACGCGCGCCCATTAAAACACATCAAAGTTACCAGCGTTTACATAAATAGTACATAAAAGTCAGATAAAATGTCCTGAAACTTGATCACGTACTGTTTAAATGGATAGTAGGCTTACATCAATGAGAATATGAAAGTATCACAAAACATTGTTTGAAGTCAGTTTATATATATATATATATATATATATATATATATATATATATATATATATATATATATATATATATATATATACAGTACAGACCAAAAGTTTGGAAACATTACTATTTTTAATGTTTTGAAAAGAAGTTTCTTCTGCTCATCAAGCCTGCATTTATTTGATCAAAAATACAGAAAAAAAACAGTAATATTGTCAAATATTATTACAACTTAAAATAATAGTTTTCTATTTGAATATACTTTAAAAAAAATAATTTATTCCTGTGATGAAAAGCTGAATTTTCAGCATCATTACTCCAGCCTTCAGTGTCACATGTAACATCCAGTCTATCACATGATCATTTAGAAATTATTCTAATATTCTGATTTATTATGAGTGTTGGAAACAGATCTGCTGTCTAATATATTTGATGAATAAAAGGTTAAAAAAGAACTGCATTTATTGAAAATAAAAAAAAAATTCTAATAATATATATTCTAATATATATATTTTCTTTACTATCACTTTTTATAAATTTTACACATCCTTGCTGAATAAAAGTATTGATTTTATTTAAAAAAAAAAGAAAAAAAAATACTGACCCCAAATTACTGACCAGTAGTGTATATTGTTATTACAAAATATTTATATTTTAAAAAAACATAGCTTCTTTTTTTTTATTATTATTATTCATCAATGTATCCTAAAAAAGTATCACATGTTCTGAAAAAATATTAAGCAGCAGAACTGTTTCCAACTTTGATAATGAATCATCATATTAGAATGATTTCTAAAGGATCTTGTGATAATGATCCTAAAAATTCAGTTTTGCATCACAGAAATAAATGAAAATTTAAAGTATAATAAATTTAAAAACAATTATTTTAAATTGTAATAATATATCACAATATTACATTTTTTTCTGTATTTTTGATCAAATAAATGCAGTCTTGATGAGCAGAATAAACTTCTTTCAAAAACATTAAAAATAGTAATGTTTCCAAAATTTTGGTCTGCACTGTATATATATATATATATATAGCCTATGGAAATGTGTTGCAAAATCATTGCTTTTGCTCTGTTCTATTTATATTTTGCAATTCTTTATTTTGGTTTGCAACACTTATTTTTTTCTTGCATTACTTCATTTTCTTTTGCAATTCTTTATTTTTGTTTGCAAAACTTCCTTTTTTTCTCACAATACATCATTGACCCCCCCCCATCAATCAACCCGAAATACTGCTCTGTACAGCATTAGCAAAAAGAGACTGTATTTCATATGAAATTCCTTGAAAATATTGAATAAAAGTGAATTGTTTCAAGAGCTTATGAAGCAAACTGATTCTGACCCCTATTAGATAGCCTAGCTCTTGCTCCTATTTTTCTGAAGAAAACTGGACATGCTAAATGATAAATGCTAATAAGTGTAGTGAAATATGTTTTCAGTGGTGCAGAGCATGAAATATCACAGCTGCATCACAGGCTCTCATGAACCAAACCACACAAGCATCTAGAGTTGTGATGAAGCGGTGAGATGCATCATTTATAGAGCTAAGAAAAAGCGTGCTTCTGTGAATCATCACAGAACTTTTCTGAGTGCTGCTCCAGGCCTTCTGCACACTTCCACTTGTGTACTGAAATGTAATTTTTGAATTATAGCCTCTCACTTGAGGGTTTGCCATCTGCCCTGGTTTCTCCATCCCACAACACTGCTCCATTAAAGTGACCGCTTCTACCATCTGCATTTCCCCCATAGCCCCCTTCTGGGGGATAAAGACACCTTGAACTTCACTTAACCTTAATCTAGCACAGGAAGACAAGATTCATGTGGTTTTGGTGCATTAATGCTTTGCGACATTCAAAAGCTAGCAAGCCGACCAGCTGAAGTTATCAGATAGATATAGGCTAAGGCTGTTTTTGCACTATCATCAAGTTCTGCATCACAGGAAATAAAAAATGAGATGATATTAGATGGTGATGATATTTCAAAGTCTTTTGAAGTGAAACGTGAGCAGAATGAATTTAATGGTAAAACACAATACAGAGTCATGCATATATATAATTCACACCTTATAATGAGCAGACAATTATATATATATATTAAAATGTTTATTCTAATGTGTATTCTAAAATTGTATTTAAATTAAATGAAAATAAATGTACATTTTTGAGTATACTTCACTACTGGGCAACATTTATTTTTTTAATTTAATTTTAATAATTGAATTGAATTTTAAATTAAATTAACATTTTTGTGTCTATACTTAATAACTGTAGGCTAATTTTATGTAGTTTTAATTTAAAATTTACAGCATGTATTACATGATATGTTTATGACACATTATATTAATTCATTATATGTGTATTTTATTTTAATTCAAATTAATTCATGTTTTCATTCATTTTTGTGTCTACTGGACTACTGTAGGCTAATTTAATTTAATTTAATTTAATTTAATTTAATTTAGAATTATGTATTATGTATTATGTATTATGTTTATGTCATATTATTTTAATTTATTTTATTTGAATGATTTCATTTGAATTTAAGTTAAAATAACTTTGGTGTTTATTTGCCTGTTGTAGGATCATTTAAATATTTAATTTAATAAAAAATCTCCAGTATGGAGTAAATGGCCTGTTTATGACATTTTATTAAATTAATACATATTAATTTATTAAATGTGTGTTTCTGATTGATTTGAATATGCCACATTATAATGAGTGTGAGATCAAAGTGAAAGGGCCAAGACTTCAAAGTACTATACAGTTGGAATTAATGCTGCTTTATGGAAAATATCAGACTTTACTTCTTATATCTTTGCCTTGCCAAAGATGAGTGCGTCAGAGCCCATACAGGCAAAGTTTCATTAATTGTCATTCATTTCTAAAACCCACGCTCATTAACGTGCTGTGAAGAGATGAAATGCTCCCTGTGTTTCTAAGCCACGTGTGTCATGTTAAAGATAAGCACAATGGAGCACTGGGTAAAACTGTCTCACTACTGAACCGGGCTGGCTCGGATCCGGCTGTACAGAAGGTGCTTGGCTTCCCTGCGGCGATCCTTTGTCTTGATCTGACTCATACGAGGTCATGTGACCTGTCTCCAGTTATTCTATTGTGGGAGTAAAACAGCCAGAAACCCATTTAGACCTCCAGAAAGTGAAAGGCATGGCAGCAAAGTCTTATGACCTGATGGGCCACCTGAGGTTTGCCTCTCTAATCGCACAATGATCCGCAGCAGCGCTCCTGCAAATCCAGTTCAGCTCCACTTTATAGACAGCTTCTTTCCTGAGGAGAGTGCAGGAGGCAGGAGAGTCGGTGCCGATGTAGTAAGTAAAAGTTCACTTCTAAAAAAATCAACTGTTTCCAACATTTGGACATTTAACATCCTGTTGATCCACTTGTGTCTTCTTACCTTTCTCTTTAATGCATTATTTATTTTATTTATTTTTTTACTCTATTATGGTACTTCAGGCATTTTTTTCGCTATATATGTAAAAAAAAAAAAAAAAAAAAAAAAAAAAAAAACTATATCTAGTTCTATTTCAAAATATTTCATGTGAAAGATAGTCTCAGAAGAGACACTTCTCACAGTTATATGGGGCTGTCATAATATTGAACACTGCTGCCACCTTGTGTTCAGTGAAAAACAAACCAGTAATAAATCACAAAGGAAAACACTTCTCTAAAGTGGCGGTGCCTATTCTCTAAATAAGAAGATAATTAGGTTTTGTCAGAAAAAAACAAAAAACAAAAGGTAAATGGAGTAAATAGTTTAAGCTCGGTTATGTCCTCATTTGTTGATTAAAATCAGTGAATACTTGGCACACTGAAAGTTCCCTTTTCTATCACTAAAATAGTCATTATTTTAACAAAGCTAAAACATTAAAGGGTAGTTAATTGGTAAATTATTATAATTTCTAAGGCATTTTATCATATGCATTGAAAAAACATGTATATTAAAAATTAATATAGTAAAATAATAAAAATAAAAAATTAATACCTAAAAATATATTTATAAAAAATGTATATGATAATATAAAGATGCTGAAAATTCAGCTTTGCATCACAGAAGTACATTACAGTTTAAAATAAATGTATTTTAAATTGTAATAATATTTCACAATATTACTATTTTTACTGTATTCATGATTAAATAAATGCAGCCTTGGTGATCACTTTTCATATGCATTTAAAAAAAAAAAACGTACAAACCCCAAACTTTTGATCGGTAGTATTCAATTTAACAAAACACCACATGCGCAAAGTTAGCTGATTATTATACTAATGCAATATATATATATATATAATTTTTTTTTTCAGTGAATTGACCTAAAAAATGTTTGCTTGACACAAATTCTAATATGAAGCTTTTATTTCTTTCAACAATGCATCATGTTACATAAAAACGTTGATGAAACACAGAACTATGAACAGACACATAATCGTTGGACAGTCTCCAGTGTAAGCGTGCAATGCATGATTTGATAACACCTATGCCATTTTAAAAGACACCGCGATGGAGACCAACTACTAAAGGCAGTAAAAACACAAGTATGCATCGACAAAAGACATTTGAAATCCAAGAAAACGGAGTGGCTTAGTGTGGGACAAAGATCTTCTAGCGTTGTTTAGTAATTACAACCTACTGTACGAGAACCCAAAGCCAGAGCTTACCAGCAAGCCTGAGCTTAGATATTCATATTAGTCCACAATATAACACTGTTGCTATTAGCACTAATAGAAGATGTATATCGCAGTGCTTTTATCGGTAAAACTGAATAAATTATGTAAACTTAGAGTCCATGCATTTTAAATGAATGATGATGAACATTTAATTTTTGCTAGATGTTAGAAATGTTCATCGAGTGATTGTTAAAGCTGAACTTTTACATATCGACACCAAGAATAAATAAAAATAACATGATATATGTACAGTGCCATATGTGTTTGGGATACAATAAATTAAGTTTATAGTGGAATATTAGTGAATAAATTAAAAAAAGTGATGTTTACGATTTACGATTAAAACTTTGTGTAAATATATAGGCCTATAATTATAAACATCTCTGGGCACTTTAAGAATTTGAAATAGATGTAAGGCGTAAAGAAACGGCTGAAGCAGTTTATGAAATTGATATTCCATCACTAATAACCCGATTTTCCAGATATGGAGCGACTGTAGGGATCCTGTCTTTATTATGTACACCAGAGACGTACAGAGAGTGCTGTATATGTGGTGATGTGGTGCCATCTTCAAATGTCTGCATAGCATCCGTATTAGATTAGAGTGGATATTACTGGCATCTCTGGAGGGCGAGGGGTTCAGTGTCCAAGTCCAAATGTCCAAATGTTAGAAAAGGGACACTTTCTTCTTCAGGTCGTTCCGTTTCCATAGTGACAGACGAAAAAACAACAATATGTAAATTCAAAATAACCTCCTGAAACAAAATACAAAAAAATACCGCTAAAAAAAAAAATAGATAAATATAGCAAATAAATAAAAACAGCACATACTGAATTATATTACAATATTATTTACAGCATTGTATAGAGGTATCATATGTATGGCATAGTATCACCATGTCAATAAAATATCTCAACATAAAAAAAATATATATTATTTAGTTTATTAAAATTATTACTTTATTTAGTTTATTACATTTATTTATTTATTTGTTTGTTTGTGGTAGAAATGTTTGGGAAAATGCAATAATAATAATAATAATAATAATAATAATAAACTTTTTCAAAATATTAAAATTCATAAAAAATGTTATATAAAAACGTATTTATGTATTTGTGGTAGAAGTGCTTGGACATTAAATCATAAATAAATAAATAAATAGTTCTGTTTATACAGTATGTTCAGTTACTTTATCTAATAATAATAATAATAATAATAATAACAATAACAAACTATTTGAAAATATAATAATAATAATAATACTGTTTGAAAATAATAATAATAATAATAATAATAATAATAATAATAATAATAATAAACTATTTGAAAATGTAAAAAACATTAAGAAATATTTATTTTCATTTTTTATTAAAAAATATGAAAATGTACTCAATGTTTTCATAAAATAATACATATTTTTAATAAACGTTGTTATTATTATTTCTCAAATACACAATCACAAATAAATAAATAAATATGTTCAGTTACTATTTCCAAGAATAATAATAATAATTCTTATTATTATTTTTATGTTTTCCAAACACTCCTACCACAAATAAAAAATAAATAAATACACATTTTCTAATTATTATTATTATCATCATTATTATATTGTAATAATACTTTAATAATGATTTATTATTCATATTTTATTAATAAAACAATAATTTAAATAAATATTTTTGCTTATTATTTTGAGCATATAATGGCAAAGAAACATTAAACTGTTACATTAACCATTTTTTATTTTATTTTTATTTTTTTAACTAAGGTTAACTAGTGCTTATTTGTGACTTGCCTCTAATCTGGTCCTGTCAACACCTGGAGGAAGCTTACTGCGCCCTCTGTGGGTTACAACCAGCATTTCATATGGATATATCTGAAGGGAGATGAGATTTTTATTACATTTTGGTAACATTTTATGCGGTACTCGTCCTTTTTGATTGACTGGACACAGTAAACAGGCCGTCACATATTAGCGGCTTGCACAAGGGAGAATGTTCAGTACACAAACAACCTCCAAAGTTTTCACTTCAGTGCTGTCTTCATGGATGGATTCATACTGAATTCTGCATTCAGTGGAAGCGAGGCTTAGAAGCAACATGGATGTGAGTGAATGTATGGCATGGGGTTAGAAAGGAGAAGCAGAACATGAAAACTTTGGAGGGTCTCGTAAGATCTGCCTCACCTTCTGCTCCAGAATACTAGGAAGAGAGCTTCCTCTGTCCATTCTCCCACTCTGTGAATCGCCATTCTATGAAGACGCCACCCCAGCCCAGAAAAATGCCCCCCCCCCCGGGACAAAGGAGATCAATATGAGACAGGTACATTTACATCCATAATAATGAATCAGCCTCATTCGACTCATTATTAAGTGTGCAAACAGTGTGTGGAGATCAAATGAGTCTGAAGCCATGACAGGAGTGTAGGCTAATGTCAGGGTAAAGGTACATTAGTAGCAGGAAATGTCCGAGCCTATTAGCTGCTGCTGGCATCTTAGAAAACCCAACAGCCATGCTTGTGAGATCGAAGAAACAAAGCCTTCTTACCTGTACACCTGAGGAACAGAAAAACACAGTGACATTAAACAAACATTGGCCTCATATTTGTGGATAATAGAATTTATAGCAGAAACATATAAATAATGAGAATTGTAATGCACTGCTTACGTATTTTACTAGATTTTTTGACCATACCTGTTTTTGCTCTTCCATTGTCCCACAAGATTAACTCAACACACAAAAGCAACACAGGATAATCTGAAACATAAAATAGAATGTCAAAAGCAAAACATGATTGGCCCATCTTTAAAAATCAACCTTGATATTCTGAAATATGAAAGTGTATGTAGTATGTAAACAAACAATCTCAGAATAAAAAATGGTGTGAAGAGGTTAACCAATCAGAACAATATTTACATATTCAAATTTACACACACTCTTAAAGGTATAAAAGCAAAAACAAAAAACAAAAACAAAAAAGCTTTTACATCTAAGGGTCAAAGAGATGTGAAAAACATTAATAATATTTAATATTACAAATAAAAATGTATGATATGAATCAGTAAGTAAAGACTATGTGTTATTTACTACAATTAACATGACAAACTATAATAATAAAATAAAATTAAAAAATTTAAAAACTAAAAATTTTAAATGTCAATTTTAAAAAAACAAAAAAAAAATTTATTAATTTATTAAAATAATGAATGTTAATAAGTAATATTATTAATTAATATTCATATTAAATAAAACATTAATATGATACTGATCAGAATTTGTTGTAATAGTATTAATTAATATTTATAATTACAATTGAAAATGTATTATATTAGTAAAGAAAGACTATATTTTAATTATTGCAGTTAATAATAATAATAATTATTATTATTAAATTTACCAATTTAATATTAAAATAATATTATTTAGTAAAGATAGAATAAATTTGTTAATTTGTAATTTTATTTCCATTAATAATTGTAATAATTAATATTATTAATTTCATATATATAACAATCATTTCGAATATTTCAGAATTTTCGATTTTAAATGACAAAATAATAATAATAATGAAATAGATCAGCATTATAGGAACCTACCCTCGTGAGGCCTGATCGACTGCAGGGAGGTAAAGAGGCTGATTTAGTAGCACTGGCTGATGATCCTGCAATGAATGCCAATGAAACATTTCATTAGAAGCACAGTATACGTACATTCCTCAATAGACTTTCTATTGACACAGACGCAGTTCATCATTTGAACACTGAGTGTCCCCAGTGACTTGCTGGCAAGAGCAACATGCATGAGACTCTTGATACAAATCTACTGTGGCGTATATAAAGAGAGAATAGCAAGATGCAGCGCATATACACTCTTAAAAAGAAAGGTGTTTGTTGCAGTGATGCCACAGAAGAACCATCAATATCAACAAAGAACCTTTGATTTTAAGAGCGTAAACTCTAATATAAAATGCCATGAAGTTCACTCAGACTAAAACAGACATCACATACCCAACTGTATGTTTGTCCCGTCTGGCAGGGAACGTGTTTTTCTGCGGGTGAGCACTGATTTCTCAATTTCCTCTTTCAGGATCAATTTGCCCAAGTTGGACTGTATCTGCAAAACAAACAGCCCAGTCATGATTAGAGAGCTCCATTAATCTTGTGTGCGTTTCCTTCCAGCAATGCCTTCAAACAAAACACTTCATCATCTAGCCTTAGAGAAATATTCCCAGCGCAGCGGCTGATTTATGTAGACAGAGAGGGATATTAATCTCAACAGTTCTGATGTATTGATGTCCTGCTTTCACCTTCTGAAGTTCCTGTTCCTGGAGTCTCTTTGCATCTTCTGTCAGATCCTCAAACTCATCGTCCTCGAGTGGCTTTCCCTGCTCGGCCGCCTTCTTCCTCCACTCAATCTCTGTGAGGAGCGGGTCAATTTATATTCATATTTAATATTACAACAATACTAGAATACTATAACATAAGATGCCACAATAAAATACTATAATATACATATATAAATATTGTTAAATATTAATCAGTTGAGAGAGACTTGTAATTATTATAACTAATAATGTTAATAATTATTGTTCATTAATATTCATTTTTAATATGACAGTAATATTAGAATACTACAGTATTATATAATTGTTTTAATTATGACTATGAACGAAATGATCATATTGATTTAATCAATAAATTAATCAATTTTAATTATTATAATCAATAATGATAATAAAAGTAGTAATTCACATTTATATTTCATATTAAAATAATATTAGGATACTACAATATAATATTGTAATATTGTATAATAAGAAGTCAAAAATTAAATCGTAAACCAGTGGAGAAAAATTACATTATTAAAATGATTAAAATGAATGCTAGTCATTATTAATTAAAACAAATAATTAATATTCATATTACAATAATATCACAATACTACAATATATTACAAATAATATCATTTACAATAACAATAATGCTTAATAGATTGAAAGAAATAATATTGATTAATCAATAAATTCATAGATTTTAAATATTATTTACAGTAATGTTAATAATAGTAGTAATTCATATGTAGCATTAATTAATATTTCATATTACAATAATATTAGGATACTACAATATAATATTGTAATACTGTATAGTAAGAAGTAATGAAAATTAAATCACTAAGCAGTGGAGAAAAATGACATTTAATTTATTAAAATGAATGCTTGTCATTATTAATTAAAACAAATAATTAATATTCATATTACAATAATATCAAAATACTACAATATACTACAAATAATATAATTTACAATAATAATAATTATTATTATAATTTGAAAGAAATAGTATTGATTAATCAAATTCATCGATTTTAGTTATTATATACAATAATGTTAATAATCGTAGTAATTCAGATATAGCATAAATCAATATTTATATTTCATATTACAATAATATTAGGATACTACAATATGATAATACTGAATAATAAGAAGTAATAAAAATTAAATCATTAACCAGTGGAGAAAAATGACATTTAAATGATTAAAATGAATGCTAGTCATTAGTAATTAAATTCAATAATTAATATTCATATTTAACATTACAAATATCAGAATACAACAATATATTACAAATAATAGTAATCAACAAAAGACTAAATATTCATTCTTATAATTAATAATATTAATAATCTAGATTATTAATATTACGAATCTAGATTAGTATTAATATTTATATTCAATATTACAATATTATTAGATTACTACAATATAATATTGTAATATTGTATGATTAATAATTTTATTATATAGAATTTAAACGAATAATCAGTGGAGAAAGGCTTCATTTATTTAATTTGTATTTAATATCACAATAATATTAAAATACTACAATATAATATTACAATGAATAATAAGCATTTATTACACTATTTTTATTATTATATTATTACACTTATAATATTTATATTTATTATACACTACATTTTAAACGCATATATGCTAAAAAGTTAGTAATCTCTGATTAATTCAAGTTAATCAACTATCAGGGACATTACATTTCAGTCATTTCACCTTCAGTATGCAGTGATGTGGAGCGGGATTTGGACCAATAAAATGTCACTGTGGGAGGGGCTACAGAAATATGAAGCTGCTGAGCGTTTACCCATAGTGGCTAGAGAGGGTGGACAGGGCCAGTACTCGGTCTCTATCTTTGAAGGTTGGTTGGGATCAGGCGGCTGGGCTGCTGGGAACTTGGAGGACTCAATGATGACATCATGTTTACTATGAGACGTTCCCGTCTGTCCGTCTGAGGACAGAGACAAGACAAACAGCATAATGTGACCAGTGCATCTTTCAATACCAACAATCCTACGTGAGTGTGAGGTGAAGATCACTAACTAGAAAATATATGTATTAAAGAATAAAAGAACAAATACCGTGTTTGTAAATTGGTGGCTTCTTGTAGATGTTGGTGCCACTGTCTGAAACATAAATGTACATGTACAGTTACAACTCACACACATTTGAATGATTCTGAAGGTGTGGCTGTGCTGTGAAGTACCCGGCCTGTGGAAGTGCTGCACGGGGCTGATTTTGCGGAGCTGCACCGTGGAGCCCATGTTGGAGCCTCCTGGAGAGCCCTGCTCTGACCACTCCTTTGACTCTTTTGAAGCAAATATCTGAAGGGACAGGGGAACTGCGTAAACCTTCTATTATTGCACTTGAATATGGTGACATGCATTCCTGTTTCAATCCGGATCTAAAGAGTGGGATTAATTGAAGCACTCAGCATGTTAACAGAAGCCAGACCATCATATTTCACTGCCTGCATCAATAACATGATGATGCAAACTCATGCCTTACTGTAAAAGAGTGGTCAGCAGCATAGAATGCCATTTGATTCCACTGTTCAGTGCGCAATAATAGAATTCTGTCTGACACAGATGTGCTGTAACAGTATGAATTCAGATTCATATTCAATATTAAATAAATATTAGAATGCTACAATATTATAATGGATAGTATTCATTCTAATGAATACAAAATAAATCATGTTCAAATTCATGAGGGCAGTATGCCTAATTATTTTTATGTTATTGCCAATAACCAATACAGGGTCAATATCAAAAATGATTTTTTTTTTTGTTGAAAGAAACACCAAAAATAATGGATAAGAAGTAGATATTTATTTTGAGGTTCATTGATTCATTGAATAATGTTTATATGACTGCACCATAATAATATAAAATAAAAACACTATTTTTTATATTCCATAAAATAATTAATAACTGTAATAATATTATTGATCTATATATCAGTATTACAACATGATTCTATAATATACAATATTAATTAAAAGTATTAGAATTAATAATAACATTAATCATTTAAGAAAGACTACATTTGAAATATTCTGATTAATAATGCTAATAATTAATAGTATTAATTCAGATTTATATTCAATATAAAAAAATACATACTATAATATAATATTATAATGAATAGTATAAATGATTAATTAAAAATAAATAATATTATATTTCTGGCTGATAACTATATGCCACTAATAATTATCATGTTATGTCTAATAGTTGCCGATATTACAATTCAGTATTTTTAAAAATAAAAAAATAAAAATATTATGGATAATAAGTGAGTATTCCTTTTGAGATTTGCTAAATAATTATATAAAAACAACGTTTATATGACTGCAACCCAATAATGTGAATTAAAGAAATTCAAATAAAATCATTAAATTAATATTCAATATTACAACAACATTCAAATACTGTACTATAATAATTGATAATAATAAGTACGAATTAATAATATTAATCAGTGAAGAAGGACTATTATGATTAATAAATGTTAATGATTAATAGTATTAATTCATATTCAATATAAAAAAACAGAATACTACAATATAATATTCTAATTAATAGTAATGATTATAATGACTTAAATATTCTGTACTGATAACAAAATGCTGCTGATTATTTTCATATTATGGCCAATTAAACTATTATAAATGTAATTATTAACATGAATTAAACATAACTAATGACATATTTGCCATATTTGCTTTGGCAAACATAGCTGAAAAGTAATTCTGAAACTGAAAGTCCTTCATTAATTGAGTGTAAGCTCATAAAACAGTGACACTGGAAGTGTACAGGAAGAGAAGTGTGGTGGTTAAAGCTAGTGATCGCCAGAGGCCTGCTGGCTCACCTCAGGGGAAGGAGGGGGCGAGATAGAATGAGGAGACATCGATCTCTGGAGGAGACAAGGAGAGAAAACAGAACACACACATACATGCATCGTCTTCAGAGTCTGACATCCAATGGCTCTGTGGCTCTTTAACACACAAATGATTTCACATGCATAACAAATACACCTCACCATTATATCCAGCTTCCTGTTCGCCAAAACACATATATTGATTCCACTTGAAGTGGAAGTTGTTAAACTGTACAATAAAGCTTCTCAAATGTGGTACAAAGAAACACAGACTCGATCTAAAGACACACTCGTTGTTTTCTGACCTCTCTGCTTCTGGAGAGACCTATCCGATCCAGGGCTGAGATATTGAAATGCGGCTCGTACACCATCAGATCTGGCCGTTCCACCTCAAGAATGGCTTTGTCTTTGGGAATGGCGGCCAAGTCTTTATATCCAATGACCTGATTGTCCATGCGTGCCTTTGGGGAGTTCGAAAGAGAGAGAGTGAGTGAAAGAAACGCTTGTCCTCTGAGATGCCTCGCTGGGTTCATGGGAAGCATGTGCTTTATGGCAGATATAACAGAACGCATGTGTTATCTGTGAAACTGGAAGTTTTACTTACCACAATCGGGGTGGCTGGGGACCCAGGAGCACTTGGACCCCGGGAGGACGGGGCCGTCCCTGCCTGTGGCGGGAGAGCAGAGCAAAAAGGTCAGAGGTCATCATTTAACTGCTCCTATCCAGTGACATGGTGTTAATGAGAAATAAGATCTATAAGTAACGTCATCAATCAAAGTGATGACGTGTGTCACTCAGCCACGCCCCCTTTCCATTCTCACTAAGTGAAAAAACCCACTGCAGATCTGATCATACTTTAATGGATTTACTTTGACAGAAAAACAATATAGAGGTTAATGTCCACATATGAGGAATTGAGAAAACATTCCGGAAATTCTAGTGTTAGGAGATTGATGATTTTTGGCAAAAATGGCTTTAAGGTGAAAAATTATAATAATAAAAATCAAGCATGATAGCATTGACATACATTACCTTCTGCATGACTGAGGAAACTATAAAACTCCTTTCTTTGTTCTTCCAGTTACAAAGATCTGCAGAAAAGCACAAAAAGGCCAAACATGAATTCAAAATAGAAGCAAATTAAGTTAAATATTATAAATAAGGAATTATTAGATGAATATTTAGATACGCTAAATGACCATGCCAAAGCAGCGTTAAGGCTAACTAATTTTGTTGAGCAGTATTTTAATCTAATTTTCCAGTAATATTATTATTATTTAAAAAGAAAGAGAATATCTCTTGGATTACATTTATTTTTATTTATTAAAATTTTAAGAAATGTATTATTATTAAATATACTACTATTCAATTTGGGGTTTATAAGATTAATTTTTTTTTTTTTTTTTTTTAAAAAGGCCCTTCTTTCAGTTCTCGCCCAAGGCCACATTTATTAAATAAAAAATACAGTAAATCAGTAATATCCTGAAATATTATTAGAATTTAAAATAACTGTTCTCTAATTGAATATATTTTAAAACTTCAAAGCTGAATTTTCAGCATCATTCCTCCAGTCTTCAGTGTCACATGATCCTTCAGAAATCAGTCTAATATGCTGATTTGCTGCTCAATAAACATTTCTTATTATTAGCAAAGATGGAAACAGCTGTGCTGCTTGATATTTTTGTGGAAACCATAATCAATTTCAGGATTCTTTCATGAATAGAGATTTCAAAAGAAGTTATTTTTAATTCTTTTTTACTCTTTGGATAATTTTTCCTTCTTTCTTAAAAAAAAAAAACCTGATTCTTTAATAAACACCTATTTCTTCTCACGTAAATTGTAAAATCTTCATAAATCTTGTTATATTTAGATATTTTTAGGGGAAAACTATATTTTGTAAAGCATTTTCCATACTAAGAGGTTAAGTATACATGCTTTTACTTAGCAACCATCCATAAAACCATAGCAATTCTATAGCAATGTGCTAAAAATGGCCCAGAACACCTTAGCAACCAAAAAACAATGGCTTAGCAACCACACCACAACAACCCACCACTGTGGCACCACTCACATTTTCTTCGGAAAATGTAAAAAGCAAGTTGGAAATGGAATATAACTATGGTCTCGTATGGTACTGTGTTTTGATATAAATCACAGTTTTAGAAATATGAGAGCTGAAATGACAGTCTGCCAAAACAACATAGTGAAGATCTCACATTAGCAGTCTGAGGCGATCCATTTAATCAGCCTCCCACTGAGGGCGTTCAACACCCACCCATATTACACTCATTCAGCACTCAATACACGATACAGGCATAATGAGCTTATTGGACTCAGAGTTGCGTATCATCCATAAAATGAATATTAAAGTCGATGTGTGTCATTTTTTCTGTTAAAATACTTGCTCCTAGCTCAATTTAATATGCAGAGACAACATAAAGTTGATCCCAAGAAATGCAATTCTGTGTACTGTTATTTATAGGCCTGTATCATATAGCTGTAGTATTTATTAATATTTCAATGAACCCCGAGTTTTGTCCATACTGGAAGAATTGACTGGTATCAATGTGAATAGCTGCTATTAGTATGAATAAATATGAAGAAGAACAGTTAAACCATTCATCTGATCTCCACTATAGAGGATCAGTGGACTCGTGTCTTTATGAAATTACATGTTAATTCATTAGATGCAGCAGGGACGGTATCCTGTTAGTGTGGGGGAGGGGAAGTGACATCATGATTGCTCACCCAATTTCACCATGAGCAGAGAATTGAGAACTGACCAGCACAGTATTTATCAGGTTCCAGCATCAGAAAACATCAGCTGAGTATACACAGTACAGATGGTCTCGGGTTGGCAAGGGTTAATGTGCTAATTAGAATTTCAGTCATTTCAATTTCATATAAGGATGAGCCTTGAATATTTCATGAAAAGAGCATAAGTGACACTCTCTGAGCATTAAACAACCATAAAAAAAATTTAAAAACACTCTATTTAACAAAAACATCAGTTCACTCGAGGTAATGCGAGAGGTTTTGACTGCTCATGTCTTGCTTCAGGGGAAAAGAGACAAAATGTCAAGGGAAATGCATTACATTTATAAATCTCAAAAAGAAAAATCTGGGTCATATCTCACCTTAAAATAAAACTGTTGTGCAATGGTTTTCTTGCATTGTTGCACTGTTTTAATGCCAATTTCACACAGGTCCAATCAAATTCTCAATACTTTAATAAAATTCAAATTTCAAAATATTTTCAAAAGTACAGATAAAATAGTTCAGGTCAATATGCAGAGACAACTATAAGTAAAGCCTTTTGTAAGCTGATCTCCATGAAAAGAGATATATATAGATATTTATATATACTATCATTGTATTTATTAATATATTGAATTGCCTTTTACCTTTATATTTTCAGTTTGCATTTGAATTTTAACTGAAGATTTAATGAGCTTGTTATGTATTTTTTAATTATTACTATTATTCATATTTATATTTAGCTTTTATTTATATCAATTTCAGTTTTAATCATTTTAGTAATTTAGTAACTTATCTCAGTCAGCTGACAAGGCAACATTTCTTCACTTTTAACACTTTCTCAATGTAATACTTTAATTAAACACTAATTATTTAACTTGACTTGCTCCAGTGGGGTTTAAAATACAATTAATATTCAGTAATATTATGAATTTAACTGCACTGACACTATAGGAGGAAAACAAAACTTGCACTGAAACACCTGGAAAATAACAGTAACTTTACAACATCTACACTGTTTTTGAATGACACTATAATCTTCTGTAGAGCTCCATTACAGCTGAAGTTGAAGAATTGATTAATTGTATAACATTAACAGTTATTTTCCTGTTTATTAACATGAAGCTGATTTGAAATAATCTGTATTGAATAAAGAGCTATATATTAAAGGGTTACTCCACCCCAAAATTAAAATTTTGTCATTAATCACTTACCCTCATATCGTTACAAACCTGTAAAGGCTTCATTCGTCTTCGGAACACAATTTAAGATATTTTGGATGAAAACAGTGAGGCTTGAGACTGTCCCATAGACTGCCAAGTAAATAACAGTGTCAAGGTCCATAAAAGTATGAAAAGCATCGTCAGAATAGTACATCTGTCATCAGACGTGCAATCTGGGTTATGTGAAGCACCGGGAACACTCTTTGTAAGTGAAGAAATCAAAAATAACGACTTTATTCATTATTGTATCATCATTATTGTATGCTCTTATGTATCATCTGTGCCACAAGGATGCGCTGTTTCTACATGTATTTAGCTTTGATTTGAAAGAAAACAGCGCATCCTTGTGGTGTGGATGATACAGAAGAGCATAAGCAGCATACAGTGATATGGAGAGACACAGAAGAGACCGCTGACAAAATAATTATTGAATAAAGTCGTTATTTTTGTTTTCTTCGCTTACAAAAAGTGTTCCCGTCACTTTATATAACCCAGATTACATGTCTGATGGCAGATGGTGTATTCTGACGATGACTTTCATACCTTTTATAGACCTTGTTATTTACTTGGCAGTCTATGGGACAGTCACAGGCCTCCCGGTTTTCATCCAAAATATCTTAAATTGTGTTCCGAAGATGAGCGAAGCTTTTACGGGTTTGGAACAACATGGGGGTAAGTGATTAATGACAAAATTTTCATTTTGGGGTGGAGTATCCCTTTAAATTTCATATTATAAAATAAAATAAAAAACAAAAACTAGATACAATGAATTTTCTTTTGATTTTGGGAATTTATTTCCTTTTACCAATAACTTCATTATTCCCATTTACAGCATTTTAAACCTTCCTTGTTTGACTATTCTATAGACAAAGCCTCCATTTGTTCCTTTACACAAAGCTTTGACACAAAAGGGCAGTGAGACAGAAATCTATTGTAGCACCAAACATCACTATTGGTTTCCTTTCCTCCATCTTTTCCACCCTGGCCTGACCTCAGCCACAGCCGGCTGTCTCTGCTGGTTAGGAGGGTTAGCGATCAGCTCAGGTCAGATTTACTCTGGCGTGAAGGACTCTGTACTGAGACCCTCAGCACCTCCTTGCTGACATGATTGATCACTCTGAGAGTACAATGTAAATGGCTTGTTGTTGAGATGAAGGGACCCATGTGCATCAAGCCGTCTGTAATTCAAGTTCAATCTGGCTAAGAAGAGTCCCTGAGCACCAGGCTCAAATAAAGTTTGATTTACTGCTCATTCACACACTGAGAAGACAACTGAGCACTTCAATAATTACAATAGTAATGGCATCTGTGAGGATATTCTCTTTTGTATGATTCTTACTATCCGGTTTCCTTCTGTGCAGAGATTTCATACATTTTATTGTGTTTTTCTGTGGTGCACATTACAGGTAACCTTAAAATTAAGCCTTTTGCTGTTCCAGCAGGAATCTGATAGCACACATCACCTCAAAACACAGCAGAGGCCAGAGCAGATTGTATTTAGATTTGCTTTTAAAATGAAGCAGCACAACTGCAAATCTATCTGCCATCTTTCGGGGAATATACACAGAGCACACATATATTATGCAAACGAAAAGTTTTAATTTGTATGCGATTAATTGTTTGACAGCACTAAAATATTACTAAATAATTGTTGTCTTTTGTGCTGAATTAATTTGGAATAACATGTCAGGAATAATAAGGAAAATATATCAGGAAAGTGGGACAGCCAGTCTTTTAACATTTATTCATGAGTAATAAATGTCATGGATCAAGATTGAATTACTGTTGGATTTTAAAAACTGGATATTGTGATCATATTGAATTTGGTAAACCTTTTACAACTGTTTAGCATTCGCTAAATATTGTTTCAATGTTGAAAAACAATTAAAACATTTTCAATTAAATTATACTATTTTTAATTCATAACTAGAGGTGAAATTGCCTTTGCCCTCGACCAGTATAAATGATCATCTGTTAACCAACATCCTAGTAATGAAATCACTAGCTTCATTAAATAATATGAACAGATACAACTTTTGATTTTAATAATGTATTAGTAAAAGTTGAAATGAACTAATTATCACTGTTCATGTTAACTAATGTAATTACAGTATGTACTGAGAACATAAGAACAACATGTATGTCAATAGCAGCATAGAAATATGTACAACCACAAAACATGCTGATTAACCAGAGAGAAGCTTATGATCTACCATTACTAACATTCCTCTAAAACAGACTGGTATTAATGGACCTGCTTCAAGGCAAGCATTAGAGAAAACAGTGTGTGTTAATAAGGAAGCAAGGCAGCAGCACTCATGAGATCCAGAGAAAGCCCTTATCTCCAATCAGACAGGGAGTTATAGCATGCATGAGTAAGCAGTCAGGGAGTATGATTCTTATTCACTGCAAAGAAATCAATTTCTTAATCAGTATGTTACTGATAAGTAAATTATTTAATAGTAATTAAATGATAAGTAAATTACTCTTGTTTTATGGATGTTTAGATGGATTTTCACTGGAAGACAAGACAAAAATACTGATATGAAAATGCTTCTTTGGTTGGACATTAGAAATCTTTTATACTGAGGCAAAATTACCATCTTCTAGGACCATCAAAACACACTTCCAAGCACAACATAGTCACACAAATATGTTTTTAGAAATCATAAATCATATTTTTTGTGAAGTCAGTTGAATTTTAAATGAAAAAAAAAAAAACTGATTTAAATCTGAACCTTAATATAAATAATAGTTTGCTTTGGTTTGGTTTAGTTTATGGTAGAAAAACTACGTTTACGGTATGATACAACTAAAAATGTAAATAAATAATAATTATATTGCTTATTTAAGTCATAAACTGCACAGGAACAAGCACCAAGAATCCATAACTTAATAATAATAATAATAATAATAATAACAAAAAAGGGAACACAAAACCAACCGTTATCAGTCTGAAAGGAAACAGTCTTTTGGAGGCAAAACAAGTCACAATACAGACCAGGATTCCACCTCAGCTCCAGCTCTGTGATGAAGAGGAAATCCTACGCTGAGAGATCCAGACTTCCTGTCATCCCACTCTCGTTCTCCCCAGTCCTTGTCATCTCTCTCTCTTTACACGCTGCCTTGAAGACCCCACCCACTTCTCTCTCCACCCAAACTGAAATGCACTTATCTCAGCAGACCAAGAGCAGCCAACGCCCAATCAGACCCGTCGGCTGCGTCACCAGGGCAACGCTCTGCTCCATCTGAAGAGAATTCTCCAAGCAACGCTGATGGATACAGGATCCATTACCTCTGTGAGGTCTTGCTGCTCCGCTGGGAGCGTGATGTGAGGAGGTGAGGAGCTGGGGTGCTTGTGTTTCTGGCTTGACATAAACAGCCTGAGGAAGCCCTCCTCTTGAAGATCTCTCATGAGAGAACAATGGCCATGCTGCACATCACGGCCTAGAAAACAAGCTCTTCCTAACTCCTCCCCATCACTTCTGATGTGCTGCACGTGGTCGGGCAGCCATGTTTCTTTATTCCAGACTCAGCTTTATTCCGCGTGTAGTGGTATCCAGGTCATAAGCCTGGGGGTTTAGCCGAGATCTGGACTGTCTTGCCTAGTTCAGTCAACAAGCTTGTGAAGATCAGACCAGGGGAGAGACTGACTGCTGGATTTGTTCAATCAGATTAGTGTTCCATTGATTAAACCTGCTATGCTTATCAGTTCCCACTCTTAGTGAATCACTTAACAGCAATCCCAATGACAGGAGGAGACATCAATGGCCGGAAAGTGCATTAAGACAACTCCATCACTTCTTTTCCCACACAAAGTATTACAGCCTGTTTTGCAGTTTTAGGACAGAAAAGAATAGAAACAAAACTGAAAAAAACTGAACAGAACCAAAAAGAATAGAATACGACAGAATATAACAGGAAAGCTTTTAACAGAAAAGAACAGAATAGAAAGGAATAGTCCAGTCCTAGAACAGAACAGAATAGAATAGTCCTAAAAACTGTGAAATAGAATAGAATAGAATATGACATGAATGACTAGAATATGGCAGAACAGAAGAGTTCTGTCTTAAAAATGGCAAAATATAATAGAAAACAACAGAATAGAGCATGACAGGAAGGAATAAAACATCTGACAGAAAAGAACAAAAGAGAAGGGAATAGATCTATACCAGACAGGAAGAAATGACTGGACTAGAATAGAATAGTCCTGTCCTCAAAACTCTAAAATAAAATTATGATGTCAGGAAAGAATATATGATGACAGAATTAAATAGAAGGCAATAGATCAGGACCAGACAGGAAAGAACAGAACAGAACGGAATATAAGAGAATATAAGAGCAGAAAAAATTATGATAGAATAGTTGTGTTCTAAAACAGTAAACTTAAATAAAATAGAATATGACAGGAATTAATATAATATAGCAGAAAAGAAAAATTCCTAAATAGTCATAAAATGACAAAATAAATGGAAGAGAATATAAATGGAAAGAACAGAATATAACAAAATAGATTTTTTTTTTTTTGTTAAATAGAAGGGAAGGGAATAGATCTTAACCAGACAGGAAAGAATAGAATAATCCTGAAAATGGCAAAATCAGATTGACAGGAATTAATAGAGTATAGCAAAACAGAATAGTCCTATCCTAAAAAAGCTAAATAAAATAGAGTAGAATACAACAGAGTAGAGTAGAATAAGAAAGAATAGAACAGAATAACAGAATAATGACAAGAATGAATAAAGAATAACAGGAAAAAACAGAACGTGACAATAGAATAGAAGAAAACTGATCTAGACCATACTGAATAGAATAGAATATAATAGAACAGAATAGAATAGCCCTGTCCTAAATATGGTAAAATGAAATAGAATAGAATAGATCTACACCAGACATTAAGAATAGACTACACTAGATTAGAATAGTTCTGAGCTAAAAACTGCAAATAGAATTATAATGACAGGGAATATTAGAATGTGGCAGAATAAAATGAACAGAATAGATATAAACCAGACAGAATAGTACTGAATAGTCCTAAACGGCTAAATAGAATAGAATAGAACAGAACACTGGATAGAAATGAAATGTTACTTTAGCGTTGATCTTCCATGTAAATCCAATCTAAGTGAAACAGTGCAGGAAGGGGAGGTCATCTGCTGTAACTTGATTTATAATATCAAACAGACATTCAATCTGCTTCAAAGTTTCACTATGCACTGTGACTACTCATCTTCATATGTTTCAGTACTACACAGTCTCTCAAATGCCTTGGGGAATTCAAAATAAATGCACAGCAATATTTAGCTACAGGTGGACACCCCAGAAGGAGATATATCATTGAGAGAGTGAAGAATCTCTGGATCAAGACATCACATCTTACAGCCTTTCATCTGATGATGATAAAGTCTTTCACTGCCACCATTAATGCTGTCAACTCAGAGTGGGATCATGAAGAAAAATGTTTGTGTTCTGTCTGCAGTCTTTCTTTTGATATATTTCAACAAATATTGAATCAGAGCCGCTGGTATTACTCAAACATGAACAGAATAGATATAAACCAGACAGAATAAGTACTGAATAGTCCTAAACGGCTAAATAGAATAGAATAGAACAGAACACTGGATAGAAATGAAATGTTACTTTAGTGTTGATCTTCCATGTAAATCCAATCTAAGTGAAACAGTGCAGGAAGGGGAGGTCATCTGCTGTAACTTGATTTATAATATCAAACAGACATTCAATCTGCTTCAAAGTTTCACTATGCACCGTCACTACTCATCTTCATATGTTTCAGTACTACACAGTCTCTCAAATGCCATGGGGAATTCAAAATAAATGCACAGCAATATTTAGCTACAGGTGGACACACCAGAAGGAGATATACCATTGAGAGAGTGAAGAATCTCTGGATCAAGACATCACCATGCGACTCTTTGCTTCTTACATCTTACAGCCTTTTATCTGATGATGAGAAAGTCTTTCACTGCCACCATCAATGCTGTCAACTCAGAGTGTGATCATGAAGAAATGTTTTTGTTTTTGTCTGCAGTCTTTCTTTTGATAAATATTTCAACAAATATGAATCAGAGCCGCTGGTATTACTCAAACACTAGTAATTCCCCACTAGTACACTTTTAATCTAAATATAAGTCTATAATAATAATAATAATAACAACAACAATATATTTGATTTATTTAGCCTTATAATAACAAAAAAAAAAGTCTCGCTCAAAGAGAAACCTGCAGGACTGAAGGAAGCAGTGATTTCCTGTTGCTGTGGACAGGAAAACACTGAAGCAGCGGGACGCGTCTTCAGTGTCAGCAATGAGATTGTTGCTGGTTTCCTTTCCTTTCGTTTCTTTATTTATTTACATGTTTTTAATCTCTATGTTATTTCGGGACGCTAGAAAGGCACAAGTAAAATGTAATTCGCTAATAAATCAAACAAAACCGTTTATAGTTAAAGCAAGGACAGTTAAAGGACAGGCCCATACAGAGCACATTCCTTATTTAAGGTCTTAAGATTTTGAAGAAGGTTATGTGGCCTAAGCACACATTTTATTTTCAAGTCAGGCCTTTTAAACCCAGATTCGACATTTTCAAATAAAACTATAATTGTCCTCCAGACATCGCGAGACTCTTCTGTCTATGAAGAAGGACAAGTGTCTGATGATGCCTCTGTTTACCACAACACCTCTACTGATGCTTATGATCGACTATGGCAAAACATTAACAAATACATCCATCAATACATCAAACAGCAGCAAACGATGACCGCAAATCCATACACGTCAATAACTTGACCACTGCATCCCAGCTATATGTGATGAGAAGTAAACGTGTCGCCTGATCGTACCTGAGACTGTAGAGCAGCGGTTTCTTCTGTCCTTTCCGTCCGGAGATGCAGAAATTCAGAGGTCTCTCTCACTCAAGATCACTGCGTGCATTACGCGTTCATGTGCGTGTGACACACTGGCCGTGTCTCAAACACTAGTGAGCTGCCTACCTAGACAGCGTTTTGAGCATCACAGTCGTTCTCGTCATCAGCTGACTCGGAACGCACTTATAATCCCAAAAATGCGCTCTGTAGCTTTTGAGACACAACCAATGTGAAGGAAATGTGAATTATTATTATTATTTTAGATATATACAGAGAATGTCCAACCAATGAGAGAAAACCAGAGTAAAACAGCTGCATTCAAGATGGGACCGTCCTAGAATACGGACTCTCTTTCAGCATGTTTCTGTAGAATTACTGGAACTGTTTATCCTTCCCTGGTTTTTACACATATGTTTCACGTTATTAAAACTTCGCAATCATCTTTTCTGTCGTTACTTATTTCATGTATTAAATAGGCTACCTCTTTGAAATAAAACAAATACTTTATTAATTTAATTTAAATTCTATTTTTTTTCTGAAATAGAAATAGTATAACGGATACCTGAATAAAAAAATAGGCTATTTGAAAAATCTATATAGTTAAAACAACAAGAAAATAAATAGCCTATATTCGTGAAAGCTTTAATTGGACCTAAATCCCAGGAGAGGGCGCCGAAGTCTTTTATTATTTAGACAGATAAATCACATTTTATAAAACATGAATGTATTTTGACATTTTACATTAATTGTACTGCACCAATAGCTCTTAATATTTTAAATAACTGCGTAACAAGACTAAATAAGGTAACATTATTACTAAAACACTGTTACAAAAAAACCGTAAGGCTTTGAAAACATACCAACCTCTAGAGGGCGCAGTGCAGCCTCTTATTAGTATTCTACCAAATGACATTTTAAATAAATATAGCATTTGATTAACGTTAATTTCCCCACAACTTTTCCCCCCAACATATGACAGCTCTACATAAGATAAAACATTTAACCGGACAAGGATCTGAACAGCAAACCGAAAACAACACAACCACTGTTCTCTATTATACTTCAGTGCATAGACATGTCTATGCTTCAGTGAACACGACGCATTTAAATCACGTGACCTGTCCAAGCTCATCCGGGTCAGAAGGCGTCAGCATGGACACAGGGAATGTTCTTGCATCTCTGGTAGGCAATTAGTTATTTTAACTTCTCAACAAACACAAGGCACTGTGTGATAACGTGATAGCATTTAATTGAATCGATGCTCTCATGTAGCGTATTTTCATAACCGTTCAGAGCCCAGAGTATTATATTTATATCTAGAAGTTATATCATAGTTAGCCTGCATGCTAACAAGCATGTTATGGGCATATGGCAAAAATAACGAAATAATTTCCTTAATCATCACTGATATTTATACTCATCCAGGTTTAAAATGCTTAGGTAGTACCGTTACTATAACAAGGGTACTTGACAGCTTACATGAATTCTACTTTAGTCTCTTGAGGCAGCGAGGGTTTTACGTATTAGATTTATTAATGCACTTTAGTGTTAAATTTTCCACTGAATTGAGTGTTTGTGTCTTTAATAAACAGGGGGTAGAAGGAGCCACTGCGGCTGCGCATGCGCTCTCTCTTCCCGCAGAGGCGTATGGAAATGACGTGAGTTGGGATGTTTTGATATTTGCAAATTAATAGAATAAGTTAAATATTTGTAAAAGTATCCCCATTTCAAAACACTAACCGTATTGTGTGTTTGCCACCAGGCCCGACTGGAAGTAATGTGGGCTATGAAAGCCTACAATCACGCAGAGGTTTACTATAATGTAAGTGAATGAGTGTCAATCTGTGCTGTCAGCTGGATCGCTGAAATCTGTGGGTCCCAACCCTGCTCCCTGAGGCACCCCAACACTGCTCAAAGACCTGAAATCGGCATCAGAGAAAGGAGACATGCAAAATGTGCCTCCAGGAGCAGGGTTGGGAACCACTGGCTTAAATGTCCAGCTTCACTGACGGGTTTATTTCTCTACAGCTTATTTCCTCAGTTGATCCCAAGTTTCTAAAACTAACAAAATCAGACGAGCAGATATACACTAAATTCCGGGAAGAATTTCCTGACCTTAGTATTCAAGTTCTGGACCCAGAGCTGCTGAAGTCAGCGGACGCTAAAGAGGTGCGTGACGTCGCTCTGGCGTTTAATTTTAGATTTCACTCAGGACGAGTCTGTCAAGCTATCTTTCCATTTTTTTCCAGAAATGGAGGCCCTTTTGTAACCAGTTTGAAGGAGTTGTAGAAGACTTCAACTATGGTACATTATTACGTCTAGACTGTCAAAAGGACTACACGGAGGAGAACACGGTATTTGGTATGTGATGCCACACGTTCACTCCTTTTAGTAGTTTACACACACATCATACAAGTGCACAGGAAACCGATTAAGAACAAAAAGCCTAATTTTCCCTTCCATTTTCATTTCAGCAACCAGAATCCAGTTTTACGCCATTGAGATTGCGAGAAACAGAGAAGGATACAATGACTTTGTCCACAATGCCAATTCAAAAACCAAACCACAGAAGAAAGATAAGAGCGAATCGTAACAGCTCACTGTTTGAAGTGGCCTTCTTGATGTAGAGATCTTTCTACACAAAGCTCAACAGTGGAGAAACATGTTTAAATGTCCTGCTTATTTTTTCCCACTATGTAAATGTGTGTAAAAGAGTTGTTTTTCTCATTTGTACTCAAAAGTTGGATGGTTAATTCAATTTGGATTTTCTTGCAATGTGTGGCACCTTTAGTTTAATAAATAAAAGTACATATTTCCCCCTGAAAAACTTCTTCGGTATTGTGTGATTTGATTGTATTGCAATTGCACCCGCTTTTGAGGAGGATTTCGATGGGATGTGGAGGCTCAAGTTCAAAGTTCACCTTTGAGAACATGTATTCCAATGTTGACTTTTTCTTTCAATTTCGTCATTATTTGGCATTTTTGCTGAACTTTTACTGCATCAACAAGCATTACTGCTACAATCAGATCCATCCAATAAAACACTGTTGAGCAGATTCCATTCATTACAGACTTCCATGACTTTGATTTACAGGAAATTCCAGGTTTTCTATGACCATGAGTGTTTATTACAAAAATGATCAAATTTGACCACGTCGACTTGTAAACCACGACTGTTTGGTCTAATGTTGCGATCACAAAACGTGCACATACTAGTACAAACCAATGATGTTTATTTTGCAGTCACAATGCTTACACTATATGTAGCAGACATTCAAACAAACAATCAAACAATTCAACCAGCTACCTCATCACTCAATGGACCCAACACACAGTCGCCAAAAACACATTCACATCAGGGAACCAAGAAAAGAAAGTGAACATCCATGAGTGTTGGACATGGTTAAGAGATGAGCTAGTTCTTCACAAACAGTTAGCAGCAACATCTGTTGAGTAGCACAAGTTGCTAATATACTCCATTCGGCCTCTGTGTTTAAATCTACCATATTCTGATGTGTTTTCTGTTATTAAAAATAAACCTGGAATTCAGAGAGAAGAATTGTTTTTAAAGGGGGTTAAAGCTAGAGACAACTGTCGAAAGTGATCCTGTCACGATGATTTGAGTACCAGGCTCTTTTTTTTTTTTTTTTTGAAGGACACGGCTACATTCTATAGGCTCCACTACTGAAGAACGCCAGATCAACAATAAAGCCACGAGAGACTGGAAGCCTGTGAGATTAAAATGCAGGGAAAACAGTTTGACGAAAGCTCATAGAGCAACTTCACCACAACCAAGTCACTTTATCTAATCAAATCCACAGACGACATGATGGAACCCTTCAGAGACAAAAGGGGAAAGGTTACGCATGCGTTCTCTGATGAATTTCACACAAGGATGGGGTGTTTTTGGGACCGTTCCCAGGTCGGTGGTGAGCAGATCTAAACATCCTCAGAAACGGAGGAGGTGGTGGGGATGTGACCTAAAGGTTGATGCAAGACAGACTTCATCATGCCCAAGATTTGAGGGAAAACGGTATTCCTTCTGAAAACGTTAACGCAAGAGGTTCTGTGTATTTACATAGCTCCCGTTTGTGTTCCATAGAGTCAATTTGAGGGGGGAAAATAATAAATGTACAACTTGTAATCCTATTCGACCCTTCATTCCGCCCCCTCTGCGGACAGCTGTCAATCCCACGTAGTCACCCAGATATAAACAACTCTCTCCATACAGACAAACCCACACTTCAGCATAGTTGCACTAACTTACTAGACTGTAAAAAGTTTTCAATCACACTCATTATTTGTCTTAAATCGTAATCATTATAAACATTGTTGAAAATGTTATGAAAAAAAATGTACACTTTTTTTTTTCCTTATGTGTTTCTATACAAGGCAGGCAAAAGCAGAGCACTATGTATACCAGCTCATCCTAACCCTTCCTCCCACAGACATGCTCTCAAACACACTCTCACACTCACACACACACACAAACAGACGCCCACTTCCCATCGTCCCTCCGAGCGGTTTGGGTGTGCCGCCCACTCTATAGAGTCCACACTGGTGCCGTCCCACACCCCAAACCCATTCCCAGCCATTCCCCAGCCATACCCTCTTCTCTCTCTTTGGACTTTGAGCCCCAAATGACAAGAGAATGGTCAAGGAGAATGACCTCTAGAAACTGGCTTTAAAATATGTATATATTTATATGTATATATATATATATATATTTATATAAAAAGGGGTGGGGGGAGGAGGTGTGAAGGGAGAGAGGTAATGGGGTATTTTCAGGGACTGGGGAGCAGGCTTGCGCAGCGGTGGTCCCCCGGCAGCCGGGCCAGGGGCGGGTGGGAGTACGGGCTGGGGCCGGGCCAAGTGGGCGGGGCCTGGTGCTCTATGGAATGTCAGCTCATCATATCGTTGCTGTTTACCCCATACGTGGAATTCTTCATGGAGTCATTGACTTCTCTTCTAAATACTGAAAGATTCTGTGTAAACCTGTGAAAACAAGAAAAAGTGAGTTCACTAAAAATGTATACTATATATTATATATGTGCAAATAAATAAATAAAAGTCTAGTTTACTACTCTAAAACTTACAGTTAAGGAATATGAGATGGCTCGCACTAAGAAATGCCTTTAAATGGACTCAATCATCCTTTTCTAACAGAACACCCACTTCAAAAAACATACATGCAAAGTTCGTCGGAATTTTCTGGAAATCAAATTACCTGTCTCTGTTTTTGGTCAGCAAGTTTCTCTCTATGCCCTCCATGAGATTTTCAAAGCATAAGTGCATGGCTTGCTGCTTTTCTGGTGGTTGGCTGTTCACAATGCTGTTCCTCAAATCTGCAAAATACTACAAACACAATGCAAATCAGCATGTTAGAATGATTACTGAAGGATCACGCGACACTCGAGACTGAAGTTCAGATTTGCATCACACAAATACATTTTAAAATACATTCAAATAGAAAACGGTTCTTTTAAATTGTAAGAGTATTTCACAAGACAGTATTTTTGATTAAAATAAATGCAGCCTTTGTGAGCTTTAAAAAGACAAAATCTTCTATATTCTATCTCATACCTTCTCATTGAGTAGAATCAAGCCAAGCAGTGGCCGTGACATTGACCACTGATTCCTACAATCTTCAAAAATGATGATATTCAACACTGTGGACAGCATCTGGATAAGATTGTAAGAAATCTTGTCAGACTAAGTATCTCCAATACATTTCAAGTTTAAAGGCAGATTTTTGCTCCTGTGTGAATGTTGTAGAACTCAGACCATTCATTAATGGTTATAAACTACTCTATGGTCAAAAAATGACACAATGTTTTAATTCTTTACACTTTTACAGTCATTTTTCCCTAACAAAATAAATATATTAATAGAATAATTGATTTCTTAGTTTCTGCACTGATACGGTTTCAAATCATGAAACATGTTTGTGTTGCCTGACTTTGATACATATCTTTATAATGAACAAATTGCTGTGAAAATGACAAATTTAGTTCCTCTTATGCTTTAAATATGATGAAACACTAAATTATTTTTAAAAAGACAAGTTAATTTATGATTTAACCATTTTATTTTTTAAATCTCAGGCCTTTCAAAGCCTCAGCTCACCTGCTGGATCATCTCAGGGTGCTGCTGCATTATGTGAAGGAAGCGGTCGCTCTCCTGGGCCATAGGCGCCGCTCGTTTCTTCGTGCTGCGTGACAGCTGCTTGAATAGATAAGTAACTATGTGGTCCAGGCTTGAGCAGCAACCAGTGCATACCATTGTGTCTGTGAGGAGACAAACAGAAACTTCAGGTTCAAAAGTTCACAAACACCTAGGGGTCCATGATGGAACTGCAGGAGGGTTTCTGAGATTAAAAAGTATAAAAAGAAATGATGCTACACAAAAGAAAATTCATTAACTGAAAAGGATGTCCTTACCAAGTGCTGTGAGCCCCTCTGATATGGAGGACAGGATGTACATGACCACATGAGGCTCCAGGCTGGCGATGAAGTTCATATGGTCTTGGGTTAGCACCTCCAGAAGAGAGTAGTAAGACTGACTAAGCTTTGGATAGTCCTGCAAGAACAAGAACAAACCAATCAAAAAAAAAAAAAAAATAAATAAATCAACCAATCTGAATGCTGAAGGACACAATCCTGATGCTGATGATATTTACCAGCAGGTCACTGTGAGGGATGGACAAAAGCAGCTTAATAAAGGTCTGTAGAGCGTTGTCCAAGGCATCATCGCCGTACAGACGGAAGACGCCGAAGTTGACATAGTTGCCGCTTAATACGGCTTTCAGCATGGAGAAGCAGATGGAGATTCCCTTCAGTTTCAGCGCGTATACCTGGTCTTTTGGCACCTCACCCAGTGTCAGGATCCGATTCCCTTTAAGTGAAATAAGACAATAATATTACAATGATTATTCAATTAAAGTTCTTCAGATTTTATAATGCCACAACATGCCAGAGGAACAGTTGATTAAAAAATGAAAACTGGGTTATTATAGTAGAGTTTGTACCATATGTTGTAATCATCTTGCTGGTTTCCCTGAACAGCAGAATTCCATTCGGTGATGACACATCAAACTGTAATCTCTGTGACTTCATGTAAAAAACCCCATACTTTAAGTTAGAGAACATACATAACCTTTAAACTCAGCTCTCAGAGACATATGCAAAATGTAACATTGTGTACCTGTTGTGGACGAGCTCAGCCATGAGTTTGAGGACCGGTGTGGTGCAGGCAGGTACATGGTACCAGAGCTCTATTGCCCTCTGTAAGATGGGCATGTAAGAGGGGTAACTGAGATCCATTAAGGAACACATTAAAATGGGCATTCAGTCTGAACAGACCCAAGAGATTAGCTTTATATTGTTTACTTATAAGTTTGTTTTAAAATTAAGAAAATAAGTACAAAATAACAGAATAATAAGAAAGAAAATAACAAAAATACTAAGAAACTAATAAATAAACAAACAAATAAACACACAAATAAGTGAACAAACACAAATGAATTACACAAAATGAACACACACACACACACACACACACACAAACAAAAAAACATGCTCTGTATAATCATCTTTTCAGACAAAACAAACAAATAAAAACAATTAAATGAAAAACAAAACTACACAAATAAAAAAACAAAAAATAATTACACAAAATAAACAAATAAAAACAAATAAAAAGAGAACAAACATAATGAATTTTTGTTTTGGGAGAAGCGATCAGTCAGCAGAGCAGATGGGAGCGTGTGAGTGTTTGCTTAATATTTTGTTTCTGCATCTGTTGTTTAAATTGTTATTTGCTGCTAAGAAGGTTTATTTAGTTCTCTAGCTATTTCTGCTGCTATTTTTCATTGTAATTTGTATTTTTGATTGCACTTTATTTGTAATTAGAGTAATAGCCATCGGCTGAGAAGGAGCTTTTGTTATTTATATCGCTCCGTTCCTGCATTTAAGTGCGACCTTTAGTTTTGATTTGAGCAATTGCCCTGCTACAGGCTTTTGGGTGTGGTAATTTAACAAGGCGGCCACAGTTGTTTTCTCTGAAGTGTCGGGTGGCTGTGTATTTGTTTGTTGTCTGTTAGCTGAGGCGGAAACGTTCAGCCCTTGTGTTCAGCCTCGTCGTGTGAAGACATACGAGTGTAAAGACCTGCGACTTTACCTGCGTGACTTTAACTGAGCAACAAAACCTTACTACACACAAAAATGATAATTACACCCTAAAATAAAAACCCCGAGGCATCCTACACACCCTTGAAGCATCCTAGGAATATATGACTTTCTTCTTTCAGACAAATCCAGTCGGAGTTATATTAAAAATTGTCTTTGATCTTTCAAGCTCTATCATTGCAGTCAGTGTTGCATTGCTTCAGTCCAAAAGACGTGAAATAAAAAGCGCCCTTCCATAAAAAAAAAAAAAAGTGTGTCACATGGCTCCGGGGGGTGAACAAAGGCCTCCTTTAGCAAATCGATGCGATGTAAGTTGTAAATATCCATATTCAAAACGTAATAATCACTTGAATCTAGCTTGCGCTCACTGTTGTACACGGAAGCAGTTCCAGGGGAATTACGTATGAGGTCAACTTTGTGCATGCACTTCTCTACATGTTACTTTTAGACGAAACCTGTGCTCCTTTTTAATCCACCTATCTTTCCTCTGTAGTGTCTTCCGCTCTTCTCTCACCTACTCATTTCTCATCTCTGGACATTAATAAACCAAATCACACCCACAACTCTAATATAAACTCTTGACCACACCATACAAACACTCTCTCCTCTAGGCCAGCACGGGCTACCCCTGGTTATCCGATGTTCTTCGTGAGCATCGGTCCAAACTCAGGGCAGCAGAGAGAAAATGGCACAAATCAAAAGATCTGTCTGACCTGAGTATGTATCTGTCTTTGCTTTCATCTTTCTCTGCTCAAGTCCATACTGCCAAATCTTCATATTTTCACAACAAGATCAACAGTGCTACTGACACACGTAACCTCTTCAAAACATTCAGTTCTCTACTCTGTCCCCCTCCACCACTTCTATAACAGCTGACGATTTCACCACATTCTTCACAGACAAAACTAGAACAATCTGTAGTCAGTTCTCAGCTCCACACACACACAAACTCAAACCAACCGCATCCATGCCTAAAACTTCCCCATTCTCCTTCTGTCCCCTCACTGAGGCAGAAGCATCCAAACTTCTCCTCTCCAGCCATCCTACAACATGCCCACTAGATCCAAACCCATCATACATGCCATGGTTTCTCCTATCATTGCTATGCTGATGACACACATCTCTATCCCTCATTTCATCTGGTGTAATCTTTGATGAACAGCTGACTTTCAAAGACCACATTGCAAAAACTGCTCGATCTTGCAGGTTTGAATTGCACAACATCAGAAAGATCAGGCCCTTCCTAACGGAGCATGCTGCAGAACTTCTTGTCCATGCCCTTGTCACTTCTAGGCTGGACTACTGCAATGCTCTTCTGGCTGGACTTCCATCATGCACAGTCAAACCTTCACAAATGATTCAGAATGCAGTGGCACGACTGGTCTTTAACGAGCCCAAAAGAGCCCATGTCACACCTCTCTTTATCTCCCTGCACTGGCTGCTGGTTACAGCTCGCATCAAGTTCTAGACACTGATATTTGCTTGCATATAGAACAGCCTCTGGCTCAACACCCGCCTACTTCCACTCACTCTTACGAATCTACATCCCCTCCAGAAGTCTGAGATCCACTGTTGAGCACATGGTACCATCAAAAAGAGGCACAAAATCACTTTCCAGAACATTTTCTTTTACCATTCCTGGCTGGTGGAATGATCTTCTAACCCCTATCCGGAAGGCTGTATCCCTGACATTTTTCAAGCGACAGCTGAAAACTGAAAACATATTCTCTTTTCTTTCATATTTCTCTGTCTAGCTTGTACTTATTTGAACAATGCTTAAAACTTGGTATGACGAGCACTTCCTGTGTCTATTTGCCTATTTAAGATGAATCGCTTGATGTATTCCCCAATTGTATGTCGCTTTGGATAAAAGCATCTGCTAAATGAATAAATTTAAATGTAATCACACAAATAAAATAACCAGACTCACAAATTACACCAATAAAATAAACACAAAAACACAAATGTATATTAAAGGATACATCCAATCAAAAAGCATCATAAAGCTGGTCTTGGCATTAAAGGCAAAGGCAATTCCCCTTAGATCTCTTACCAGTCCTACTAAAGTCCTCTGAAAGAAAAAAAAAAAACATTTGTTAATTTCTCATATGTGAAAAGACTGGGGTGCAGATGCATTATACAGGTCAGCAACAAATAAGAAAACACAAGGTATTTTGCAAATGCTTCATGCCACACTAAGGTTGCATAATAAATAATACAACATCTCACTTTTGCTTCTTGTTCATTGAAGGTGTTTGTGCTGAACATCTGAGCAATGGCCTCGAATGCAGCAGTGAGAGGAAGCATGAACTGTTCAAACTGGTCCTCATCCTCACCTGTCAAAGACACAGAACGTCTCTAAAGATGTCCTTTTACGTGACACTTATATGCTATATATCTATAGGTACACCCTTACCCAAATCTACCATAAGAAGTCTTCCCAAGGCTGTGTAGAAAGTGGTCCGACACCTCATGTCACTGAGGTTGGCCTGATTGTTCACACCCAGGAAAGAAAAGTGCTCACTCTGTCACACAGAAGAAAAACAAGACATTGTCAGTTACTCAAAAAACTATTTAAGAATAGTAAAACTTATTTGTAATGATATTTCTCTTTTATTTTTATTTAAAAAAAACTAACTAAATTAACTGTTCTTCAGGGACAAATAAAGTGAAAGTGTAGTTAAGGAGGAGAAAAGCTCAAGTTAGTCACTTACGGTATGGTTGTTTAGCATGAACTGGACAGCACTGAGTTTCACAAGTTTTCTAACACTGCTGTACGTGAGAAATAAGGTTAAGGAAACAGACCAAAACATATTCAGTTAAAAATAACCGTCAATCATCCTCAATAACAATCCTAATATTGTTTCAAATTTAAACCAGCTACGTGTGTGTAAGGATATCCAATCGAGAGGTCATTGAGGAGCTGTAGTGTCTTAGATGTGATTGGTTCACACTGTCCCCAGTACTTCAAGTTGGTGATTCTGCATTAAAACAAAACTCTACGTTAAAAACATTGTTTTAATCATCATTTTTGGTAAACTAAGGTTTTATAATAATTGTACCCATCATTAGCTGACATATACTCACATTTTCCCAATGAAAACACTGAGTACCATGGTCTCATCATTCAAGCCAAGAACCTCTGATAGTCTTCGATACAACTAGGGATCAAACAAAAGTTGTATTATTTCCTGTCATCTTATATTTATTTTGAACTAGTGTTTTGCATTGTAGCTTGAACAATTCATTTTATAAATGTAGAATGTTAAACTACTAAATAAAACAGGTTGGGAAATAAGGCCATGAAAAGCAAGCAACTGCGACAATTCACAGGGGGTCCTCACAAATCCATAAACTATATAGATTTGGTCAGAAAAGGGGAAAAAGGGAGGTCAATTTAATTTCCAAATGAAAAACTTTAAATGTTACATTTAGTGAAAAATACAGTATAAATAGCCTATTATTTGAACACAAATAAAAAAAACATTGCTAAAAAATAAAATTTCAGAAGAAAAAAAATCCTTATTGTTGAATCCTGATTATGGTCCCAAATGCCACCTTCCTCTGAGTCTACACTTTGCTGCAAGGCCTGCTGGGTAACAGTACACTGTAAGTCTGCATCCCTACGGTCCAAATTAAGTGTGCCATTTGGGACAATTTTCCATTAAATTTAATACATCCAATTATCAAGATGCAATCAGACTTCCTAATAGTTATTGCACTATTTGTACGTTTAAGTACTATTTGGGCACTTATAAGGTGTTACTTTTCCAAAGTAAAGGACAATAGGCTAAAGAGAACTAAACACAGGTTTAGAGGAACAGCTAGTCTTTCTATGTGCACTTATCTTCTCTGTTCACACTTTGGAATCTGAGCAACAGGACAGAAAACTTCAGCTTTCTGGTTAGTTGAGACAGAACACTTTCATCTCTAACATAAAAAAAACAAACTATGGTTTCAAAAGCTACATGTCTATTTACCTAGCAGACTAAAAGAGTGAAACCACAACTAAGCATGCAAAAAGCTGAATCGACTGTCTCTTTTCAAAGCCCAGACACAACACAATCACAAATTTCAGCCATTCTGAGAGTTCAAAGGCTAAACCCTGTGAATGTTACGAGAGATCAATAATTAATTTACTGCTAGCTGATTTTTTGTTTTCGATTTGCTGTCTAAAAAAAACCACAGCTTGAAGTTCACGCTCACAAATCACAACATAACCGCAATTACCTTTGATGATTTTTGCACCTGGTCACCGATGTAGATTTTGCGAAACTGCTCAAAGAAACTGAGCATGGCTAATTCAAGCTTCTCATTTCCTGCTTGAGCCAGTCGTGAGTCTGTGAGGTTCATTAACTGCAAAACTCTGAAAATGACAAAATATGAAGTCAATATAAATATTAATTCAAATTAAACAATGTGAAGTGAGATCGCTTGATCTCAGGAGACTCATAAATAAAATAGATTCTGTACTATTTTGCCGACATAAATTAAAACTAAATCAACAGTTATAAATGTTTTACATGAAATTAGTCCCAATTAGGAAAGTACAGTATGCTAAAAGGACATTCAGTTTTTTCCCCAGATTTGCTAAATATCGTATTTAACAGTGTTAATAAATTATTTGTTGAAAATAACTGAAAAATAAGGAAAATAAGAATACCTAAATGACCAATTTAAAAAAAAAAAGAAAATCAATAACATCAAACCAAACAAAAACAAACAGATACACATATAATCACCATCACTATATACAAATACTATTAATATACTATAGTACTATATTATATAATATTTCACTAAAAATCTTAAACAATCATCATGCCAATACAAATTTTTTTCTTTAAAAATCGTTGCGTGAAAAAGCGATATACATTTTAAATGCTTTAATTCTGAATGGACGTTAACGTGTCTAAACAATAATTGTGTGCAAATATATATATATATATTTTTTTTTTACAGAGTTCTAATCTTTTCCAATCGCGCACTGAACAAAAACTGGCCAACCAATAAGATTGTGTTTTTGGTCACATATCCAGAGTCTCTGCTGCTACATAAAAATACAACTTGGTGGCACTCAATAACATACTATTTTGTGAAGCAACACAGCAGAGGAAAAATCTGGAACCAACTCTCTTTCTCTATACTCTAGTATTTGGTGCTGTTTGATAAACATCAGTGAATACAAAAATCTGAAAGGCTTTTTAAAAATATGTAAATACTGTTTGACTTCCTTTATTCTTCGTAACAAGAGTGCGTCAGAAAAGTGCTTTGTGTCCCGGGGTATTTCTGCTTTTTTTGTAAGCACCACCTAAAGAATAATTTTGCATATTCATTCAGCCCATCTAACTTCTAATTTTTTTACACATTGGTCAGAACAGACAAATCGTATGACTGAATTTTCATATCGTCTTTGTGCGAGCAGGCCTTTAGTGGCGATTCCTCACCGACACACAAGCTCCCCATCCATAGCATCCTGCTCATCCGTGCTGGCGAAGGACACTCTTCCTCCAATGACTGCGCCAATTATGTACACTAGCCATGTCAAGCGACCTGGACAACACATACGTAGCGTAAGCAGTGTTATGATTCAATATATTGATTTGTATATTAGGTTTTGTTTCAAGCTCACCCTCCTGCACTGCTATGTCCATTGTGCTGGAGTTGGTGGACTGCAGCAGCTCCTGATACGACTGGGCCGACTGATCGAAGAGCTGGACCAACAGGGCACAGGTCTTCTCATACTCACAACGCCCAATAGTAGACAGCTGATCCAGCTGCTGCTGAACCAAGCCAGCATCATCCAAGGGGTCTTCAAGACCATCCCTGCATAGAATGGATATTGAGTAATCACACATTTATGACATTCATGCTGATCAGACCTAACTGTGACTTCAAATAGTGCTCACTGTACCTCAGAATGATGTGTACGGACTCTAGACGGGACGTGATGTAGGCCTTGGTCACCTCAGGGGTGTAGGTCTCCAGCATGTGGGGCTCTGTGGCCTTCACATAAGGGACAGATGCCGCCAACCGCTGCCACAGGCTCAGCAGATAGTGCACGCTGTTGGGCGCAAACTCCCAGTGCTGGGACACACCAAAGTTATCAGTCTTTGAAACGCCAATTTTTCATAGATAATTTTCACTTAATTCCATCAGCAGATTAACAAATAATTGTTGTCAAGTTGGTTCGACTTCTGTAGAAATCACATATTAGCTTCATGTTCAGTACGCCAAGTCTTTAACTCACCTGTAGACTAGTTACGGTGAAGTTAGCAATCAGTCTTATGACCTCGGGGTAGTTCTCTACTTTAACCAGCTCTCCTAGCTGATAGTTACTTTTGAGTCGAGCCAGCAGTCGGCAGAACTCATGGTAATTGTTTGGGTCCGACAAACTCTGCAAATCAAATGTGAAAAAAAAAAGATATTTTTTTTTTGTTATTTTTGACATTTTAACAGCTATTTTCAGGCTACATATTTAATATATGGCATCATTCAACAGTTTTTACATAAATATCAATCAAACATTACAATGACAATTATTATTATAACTAATATTCGGATGGATGGCATACTTGAGGGTTCTCCAATATTCTCTTCACACCATCTACTAAAAGGGAGAGGAACTTTGCTCGCTCTGCGTTGTTAAAGAGAGACCTCCGGACAGATGCTATTTGGACTAGACAAGACAAAACCTGAAAGACAAACAACACATTTAATACTAAACCGTTCACATTATTATTGGAAGAGTCTTAACATTATCTACGAGTCAAACTCTTGTTTATCTTCACATGCATGTTATGCTGTTTATCTGACACTCACCAGGGGAGACAGCGAGGGAGGGATGGAATGATACAAATCAAAAAACAGCTGCAAGGTTGAGGAATCCAAAAAGGCTGCAGACAAAGAAAAAAAAAAGAAAAAATTATGCATGAATTTGACACGAATATCTGGTTACTCCTCAAAAGGACTTTTTGAAAGAAGTCTCTCATGCTCACCAAGACGACATTTAGTTTATCACCAATAACATTGTGAAATATTATTAAAACTGAACTTTTTTTAAATAATATTTTAAAATGTAGCCTAATTTATTTCTCTGACTTAAAAGCTGAAATTTCAGCATCATTACTCTACTACCTTCAGATATCATTCTAATATGCTGATTTGCTGCTTAAGAAACATTTCTTATTGTATCAATGTTAAAAACAGCTGTAATGCTTAATATTTTTGGAAACCATGATAATCTTTTATATTTTTTCCCTGGATGAAAAGAAATGCAATGAAAATGTCTTTACTGTTGCTTTTGATCAGTTTAAAGGAATACTCCAACCCAAATTGAAAATTTTGTCATTAATCACTTACCCCCATGTTGTTCCAAACCCCTAATAGCTTCGTTTGTCTTTGGAACACAATGTAAGATATTTTGGATGAAAACCGGGAGGCCTGTGACTGTCCCATAGACTGCCAAGTAAATAACAGTGTCAAGGTCCATAAAAGGTATGAAAGTCTTCGTCAGAATACTCCATCTGCCATCAGACGTGCAATCTGGGTTATATGAAGCGACGGGAACACTTTTTCTAAGCGAAGAAAACAAAAATTACGACTTTATTTAATTCCTCTGTCAACGGTCTCCTCTGTGTCTCTCCATATCACCGTATGCTGTGTGCACAAAGGAGACCATTGACAGAGGAATTATTAAATAAAGTCATTATTTTTGTTTTCTTCGCTTACAAAAAGTGTTCCCGTCGCGTCATATAACCCAGATTGCACGTCTGATGGCAGATGGACTATTCTGACAAAGACTTATATACCTTTTATGGACCTTGACACTGTTATTTACTTGGCAGTCTATGGGACAGTCTCAGGCTTCCAGGTTTTCATCCAAAATATCTTAAATTGTGTTTGGAAGACGAACGAAGCTTTTACGGGTTTGGAACAACATGGGGGTAAGTGATTAATAACAAAATTTTCATTTTGGGTTGGAGTATCCCTCTAATGTTTCCTTGCTGAACAAACACATCTTTGACCCCGAACCTTTGAAAGTTAATGTATATGCTAAAAAAGCCAACCATGTCTTTCCAAATATTGATTAGCCAATTATAAAAATAAGTCTTATAGTCATTATAACAAAACAGAAAAAAGAAACAAAATATAACACCTTTTTTATTACAAGAAGTCTTAACTATATAAGCAATTCTAAGGAAGGTTAAAAATATTCCATTTAAAATTAATGTTAAAATAATGTTGAATGCAGCCTCTTTAAACAAGCACTGGAACACAGTTGCCTGAAAATGTGAAAATGCCAGATTACCTGATCTCCAGCTGGTGGGGATCTGGACGGTGCACAGATCATCTGAGGACTCATCGGTGGATGTACCGATGAAATCAAAGTTGAGGCAATTGTGGGCCAGTTTGAGTAGCTGCATGAGTAGCCCATGCTGGCTCTCATCATTTAGATTCAAGTTCTTCCCAGATGCCTGCAGACATACAGAACAATCCATTGAGTCACTGACATAAAACCCAAGCAGGCTGGTTTAGCGCTTGTGAAGAAGAATATACAGACAGACAATTCTTTTGTGCAGTCTCTGAAGCATCACACTTACCTGCTTGAGGAGGTTGCAGGAAAGGGTAAAAATGTCAAACAAGGAGGAATCTCGAAATGATGACGCAATCTTTCTATGTTTTGTAAGTGGATGTGTTGAGTCCGCCTAGAGAATCGAAAGAAGATTCAAGGAATCAGTAATCTATCTTTAATGCAACTTTCAGTTATTGAACCCAAACATGCAGCAATGATTTCCAAGCACTGAGCAAAGACTAAATTTACATTTACAAATAGTCAATTAGGAGACACTTTTATCCAAAGCGACTTACAAATGAGGACAACAGAAGCAAAAAAAAAAACTAACCAAAGAGCAATAATATGCAAATCAAGACATACTGCAAGCTGAGAAACTTACTTGGTTAATCTCATTGGTTAACTGGGAAAGAATTGTGACTCCTATGATGCAGTGTTCAACACTATCCTAAAAATTCCACAAAACACAGAAGAAAAAAAAATAAAAAATATGACTTCATAACTTTCAGGACCTTTACTCAGAATTAACATCAACCAATTTTAGCTTTTGTAATGTTATCATTTATGGCATCATGCTGAAAGTGTAAGTGACAAACACTTCACATGAGACAACTCCGCTTTAGTGATGTACTGTAATGAAAATGTTTAAAAAAACACTGACACACTGGGTCAAAAACCGAAACAGAGATGTGATTTGCATTAGCATTTGAGTCATGTCATACACTGAGAGTGCACAAATCCCAGCTGTTTGAATTTTTACCACAAAATGCTTCTATAGACTTAATTGTAATCATATAATAATTATCTAGTTATTGTGCAGTTGCGTTTAAAGGTCCTTATTTTAAAAAACAAGAGTTTGAGTGTTGAATTTGTATTTTTGTTATTTGCTCATAAATCATTTCTGTGGAAAGGGATGCATTTACCTTGCATTACATAAGAATGGTTTTAAAAACCACTGACACAAATGTATTGCTCATGTTTCATGATGAATGAGGGCAAATGTGGGCAAATGCAAAAAAAGGTGGTTTTGATAATTGCATCGAAAATATCAAACAAGATATTGTCCACATATCTCGAGCAAGACATCAACTGCAGTTTCCTAAAAAAAAATCCAAATGAACAAGGATAATTTTATATGGATGCATTTTCTTTTTGGTAACACATATTCACTATTAACTATGACTTTTGCCTCAATAAACTTCTAATTTGCTGCCTATTATTGTTAGTAAGATAGTTGTTAATTTCTTCATATCACCACAAGGATGTGCTGTTTCTACATGTATTTAGCTTTGATTTGAAATAAAACCGCGCACCCTTGTGGCGCGGATGACACAGAAGAGCATATGGTGATATGGAGAGACACAGGGGAGATTGAATAAAGTCATTATTTTTGTTTTCTTCGCTTACAAAAAGTGTTTGGGGTGCTTCATATAACCCAGATTGCACGTCTGATGGCAGATGGAGTATTCTGAAGACGACTTTCATACCTGACACTGTTATTTACTTGGCAGTCTATGGGACAGTCTCAAGCCTCCAGGTTTTCATCCAAAATATCTTAAATTGTGTTCCGAAGATGAATGGAGCTTTTACAGGTTTGGAACGACATGGGGGTAAGTGATTAATGACAAAATTTTCATTTTGGGGTGGAGTATCCTTTTAATATATGCTTTCTAAGTACTAATAAACAGCCAACATGCTAGTAATATGCATGCTAATAAACAACTAGTTAATAGTCCCTAATTTAAAGTGTTACCAAATTTAAAAAGAAACTTTAACTTGAGGTGTGAAAACATATCCATACAAAATCATCTACGTTTATTTAGATTTTTCATATGGAAACTGCATATGATGATGGTTTTCAAAATACAAGTCTTGTTCGAGATATATGGACTATATCTTGTTTGGAAATTTTGATCTGATTCTCAAAATCAACTTGAACTTTGTGAGGACGTTTGCCCTTATTTATGAAACATGAGCAATAAATGTGAAAATGGTTTATAAAACCATTCTTATGTAAAGTTGCAAAAAAAAAAATGCAAGGTAAATTCATGCACGCTAAGTGCTACCGATTATATATATATATATATATAAATAAAAAATAATAATAATAATAATAATAATAATAATTTTCTACCAAAAAAGTTTGTGCATCCCTAATTGCCTTAAAGTAGGCAAGATGTGATGATAAAAAACAAAGAAACATTTCCAAGTAGTATAACTCTGAACAATATTATCTTTCCTAATAATGCTACAAAATTGATCATACCTGCAGGAATCTTGTCACATCGACAATGACATTCCTGAAGACGTAATCTTCTTTTTGGCAGTCAAACCAGCCAAGCTTAGTGATTCTGGCATAGAGCTGGATCAGGGCTTGTGTCACGAAGGCAGCAAGCTTTGGCCGGGTTGCCAGATAATTGAGAACATAATTTCCTGAGGAACCAACATTACATTTATTTCCAAAATTGGTCTTTTCTGGGTTTTGGGGTTCTAAATCTCATGACTGATCTGATAAACTTACGAATGTCAATGCGCTGCTCCAGGGGAAGTGGGTTGCTCGTACGAGACACCAACTTGGAGAGACACGTTGCAGCCAACAACTGCGAGTACGAGGACTGTAAAGATTTCACAAATACAGTGTGAAGTTAAATAGTTGCTTAACTCAAACTAATGGACTTTGATTTGAGAAAACTGTTGACAGCTCAACTCAGATATCTTGCTTTTCACAGTTCTCAAAAAGTTTAATTCTTACACTTCCGCTTTCCAGCAACAACTGGCATTTACTCAGACAGTCGGGACTATTGGTGAACTCCACCAGAGCTTTCTCGGCCTGTAGACGTGTGGTGGTGTCTGTGGTCTCATATAGCTGCTTGCACAGGATCTCTAGCTGGGCTAGGCTCTGAAAAAGAGACACACATGAGTTTAATGTCAGCAAAAAAAACAAAAAAAAAAAAACATTCAGAGGATAGAGAGATGAACCAATAAAAATGTCTAAACTATTTACATATCTAAACTATGTTTTTATAAACAAAGTCTACTTACAGAAACGTGTAAATATTCAAATTAGATGATGAATATGGTCAATGACATTTATTTATCTGCATCTATTACTTTTAAATCAAAAAGTCATACAACGACCTGAATACAACTATTTCGACATAAGTATGTTTTTAATATGCATTAAAATCTATTTTATAGGGGATAATAAAAAAAAATATGTCAGGGTAATTAAAGTTTAAAGTAATAAGACAATCTTTAATAATTTCTTTAAAATATACATTTTAAAATAAAAATTTAAATAAATGAATAAAACTTTTGTGTGCCAAATCATAAGTCATGTGGTTTTGAAGCAATAAGTGTCAAGATCAATAAGTTTCCTAAATTATTAAATAATTTGGCCTGTTTACGACAAGGCTAGTTTAGGTTGTAAAGCATCATGTGGTGCAACTCCACAAAAACATTTATAAATTAATAATTCACAATATGTCTAAAAATACTTTTACCTAAAAAAAATAAACAAATTAAAAATGTAAATATTTTCTGAAAATAATGATAAAGATGCAGTCAAGGTTTAGGGAAATCTGATATTCATTTTTACTTGGTTACACCACATGACATTTTTAGTGTCATTAAATTGCTCCAACTGCTTAGAACTGTAATAGTGCAACTCCTCAACAAATAACACAATTTGAAATATTAGCAATGTTTCCAACTAGACACTAATGTTCCATTAAGCAAATTGATGTGCAGACATCACATCCACAAGTTATTGTTCTAGGTCACCGAGGGAGTATCTGGTTCATGCAAGCATGAAAGACTATATGGTGATCGGAGAAAAAAAGTCAGCGATACACTTTGGTAATACATAGAAGAGCAATAAAAGAGCTAACTGGTGTTATGCAGCAACAAGCCTCTGACTCTAAACAGTTCTTTGTTCCCTTGTGGAGCATAACTATACAAAATCAGCATCAGCAGAAAAACAGCAGCTGCAACAAATGCACAGCCTCAATGAAAATCTTCAAGTTTATTATGCTAAAAAATTCTGAACTAATGAACTTAGCCTACACAGTTCTTTCTTTTTCTTTTTTTTGCACTCAAAAATTAAATCCCATGTTAAATAAACAGTTTAATACTTAAAAAACACACTTTCTTGTGCATTTCACAACTTTAAGTTGGTTTCTCATGTCCATGTACGTATATGCTTGATACAACCTGCTGATAACTGAATCAAGAGACCCTATAAGAACAGGGAGGACCCCTAAACATACAAGAAAAAAAAGGGAAGATAAAATGCAAGCTGTAATTGCAAGTAACTGCACACAAAAGATAAGACGCCTCTAAGTTAAAAAACCTAAAATGTAAACACCATGCATTTGGATTTTACTAAGTGTTACTTAAATGGTTCTGAATTATATTGCAATTTTACAATAAACAAAGTTTTAAGCTGCCAAACAAGAAAGGAACTGAATGTTACAAGCCAGGAATACTGCTGAGTCATATCAACCTATACTGGCCTCACAACATGTTCCTTGATAATTATGTAAACACATGTATTGAAGCATTATTTGGTTGGTTTAGGTCTAAATCAAGTGTGTTACACTACCAAGATGTGATCCGCAAACGGCCTTTAAGACATGGAGCTGCTCCGTCGGTAATTAATAATCTATTACTGCAAATGGAACGGCTTCTTCAGCACCTACAGAGTAACAGGACGCGAGACAACAACACTGGGAAGCTCACGTTTACTGTTACCTGTGCACATGAGAGTCAGGGTAACAAAAGCATCGTCCCCCACTCCATTAAATTTCATGGGGATAAGCAGTTATTAAACACTGTGTTTAACCTCAAGACCTCCTTAACCTCTGCTCTCAAATATGACCTGTCTCATCATCTGTCAAGAGCAGCTTGTGTACAGGTTGACAGATGACAAACTTTGGTTGCCAAGTTGGCCTTATTAACCCCTCTGTTATCAAGATTATCAAGACAGTCTTATTAAGTATAATTAAAACGAAATACATTATAAATGTACTAAAGGTTCGATTAATAAACATCATTAAACATACTATAGAGAAAATAAAACATTAAATATTACACATAATACGGTGAAAATTGCTCACAAAAGACATTTCTGGTTGGCTGCCTTTACTCCATCCAGTCATGTAACTCTCCTTAAACACTACACGTGATGAAAACTACATGTATTTGGATGACTTTAAACACTGTTACCTATTTACAATTCGCAGCAGGTGTTAACGTAAATATTGGTTTTGTAATTTTGAAGAAAAACTCATTTCTAGTGGGGCTTTTGGTTTGACGAGGCGGAGCGCGGGAGAATCTCGTGAGTTAGCACGCGAGCTACAGGCTAACCGCGAAACCGGACACATTTGCGTCCAGCAGTAACAGAATGACAGATAACTGAATACAAATACGCCTTCGGGCTCACCGAGAGGCTTCTCTCTTGGATAAAGCCTCGCTGAGCTCGAGTTACTATCGCTCGTGTATACAAGGCCAGTGCATTATTGCAATCCAAGCGGTTGGATGAGGGATGGTGGCTTGTTTACTATGTAAAACATCACTGCCGCTATAGAGTTACGAGCAGTTTAATATAAACGATCTCTCGGGATCTACCGACCTCTGCTGCTTAGAATAAAATACTTTGCATTTTGCTTCAAAACAACTTTCACCCATGCTGCAGAGTTGAGTGGTAGCATGGATCACAGAGTTAAAACCAACATGATGACAGGCCACAAGTCAACACTTGATAATCGCATCCAATAAAGCACGCGAGTCAACCTCTCGAACCGCGCGACGCATGCATTTAAAACAAACACGTGCGCATCGCCGAAATAAGCCTCGTGAGCTATCGTTAAACTGCAGTGGATCATATTTCATGAATTTAATAATAACAAACCAAATTCATTTACTTACCTGCACATGATCCGCCATTTTGCTCCATTCATGCTCCTCTCACTCCCCCTGGCAATGAGCATGCGCGCGTCTGCCCACGATCACGGGGACGTTTACGCAATTGACGCACGTAGCGATAAAGCCCAGATGTTCCCGGGGCTTCGTGAATCCCGTTACGGCAGACAGCCACCGCCGAAACCAACGCCGAGAAGAGCCTTTGTTTACATGCTTCTTAAAGTGAAACGGCGAATTCAGATACTAGAGGTCACGTGGAGTTATGATTCTAATAATACCTAAGTATGATTGACAGTGCTTATTGTGAAGTTGAGAAACAGTACTAATCGTTCAAAGAGGCTTCTGCGGCCGTTCTGACGGCTTCAGGCTACACCTGTTGTAAACGTGCAAAGAGTAATAAGGGTAACAAAAACGTCATTTGGTAATTAGAACTGTTTTAAATTCAAATTATGAAAATTTTTAGGAGATACAGACTTATTGCTTTCTGTAGTTTTAATTTACAGGGAGCGGGTTTCCCCCTCAAGGATGCTGCAAAATCATATTAATAACAACAACAACAAAATACATTTTCTATATTAATTTTTCCTTTTCTCTGACTTCTTACCATGGTTTCTGAAGCAACAGCCAAAGATTTAAAATTTCAGTAACTTTTAAAATATGACTATTGCTAGGCTAATATAATGCTGTCCTTTTTAATATACTTAAACACTTTAAATACAAATGTACGGTTATTTGTGGATTGAGTTTAATTTATTAGGCTCAACTTAAACTCTATTGTGACAAGTAAAAGTGATTTTGTTAGGAACGTTGCTAAGAAATTCTTGATGGTTGCTAGGTTCTTAATAAAGCCGTACGGGTTGTGGTACAATGAAATAAGTAGATAATGTGTTGATGATGTGAGGGTGGAAGCTCGCATGGCATTTTGTTTTAATTCAGTGAAATGAATGTACTGTATCTTGGTTTGATAATGTATATACATATATTACTATAAACCACTTTTTGAGCTAAAATTAAACTTCAAACTTAAACATAAATCCTAGATTTGGAGCACATAGTTAAGTTTGGTTTCTTTAAATAAGAAATTGCAGATTATTGCTGAAGTAAAAGTAAAAAAAAAAGTGAGAAAAAAAACAATTATAGAAGTTTAAGTGTATTATTAAGAAAAATGCACAAAAAATATTTTTTTCCATAGCCTATATTTTGCAGATACATATTTGTTTTACAAAGCCATAAGTCTAAACATGTTGTGTTTCAAATTTTAGGTTGATATTTTAAAAAGTAAGGTAAGATTTTCGCTAAGATTTTGTTTGGGTGCTGTTCCAAACGTTTCCACTAGATGACATTCCTTCCCATTCATTACCATTGTGTTTATTTTTGACCGTGAAGAGTACAAATGTGACATGTTCTTCAGGACCACTTAACCTTTCGAATCATGTCCATGATTGTGTGTGTGTGTGTGTGTGTGTGTTCACATAGCAAATGCTAAAACATTTACCAAGTTTCGTACAATTCTGAAAAACAAAACATAAAATTCTTCAGTAACACTGACAAAGGGTTAAACTTATCAATAGATTTTGACCACCAGATGATAATATTTTTGGATCAGGAGGATAAACAGTCAGCTTAGTAATACAGAGGTTTAAAGATGGCTAAACTGACAGCTTTCAGGCTCTCTACCAAACCACAAGATATTCACAGTTTATTACGCCTGACAGCTTCACTCAGATTAAGCTGTGCCTGCTAACAGCTCATTCAAAGTATTCACTGAAGTGAAAAGAGTGCGAAGACAGCGAGAGGATTAGATACTTTTCCATCCAGAGTTTGTTACCTTTTATTGTTTTGGATTTATCACACAGTGACTTAGAATTGCTTTGAACTGAACAGTTTTGTAACTGAGTAACTGACATCTCCATCTTTTCTTTGTTTTGTTTTTGTAAATTAACATCAAAATTTTAGGTTACATTTTATTTATACCAGTGGTTCATTTATTTATATCAGTAGTTCATTTCGTTTTTATTCTCTATGTTCTTGCATGACAAATTAATTTACGAATACAAATGTTCCATTTGGTCTCCCACTATAAACTTATAAAATCTGCATGTAAAAATAAAGTAGTTTACAAAATACTGTGTAAAACAGCTAAAAGTATAAAAATCATTTTTAATATTTATTAAATAAATATAAAATTAAAAAAAATTAAATTGAAGAAACTTAAATTAAATTAGGAATGTTGTCTTTGCAACTAACTGAAATATGTTTGAAATGAAATACTAAAATTAAAAGTAAAACTGAAATAAAAAATGAGACAAAGCTATACAGAAATATTAAAAAACACTCATAAAAATAACAAATAGTTATTAAAATAGCTAAAACCAAAATGATAATGGAACACATACAAATAAAAATTAATTTAAAAATATAATAGAACATAAATTAATAGAACATTATAATAGAACATAAGTTTTAAAATTACACGTTTAAAATAATCATTGACTTTACCATGTTACACCACAGGACATTTCCCAAAAGTATTTCATCATCATGCCTAACCTCCTGCAAGTAAGTTCCACTATCTTTAGCTTCTGCTGATTGGCCAGATGACAGCAGGATGTCACATGACCAAAGATGACATTTGAACAGTGTTCACGCTATAGTCTTTTGACCCTTTTCAAACGAGGCTTGTATTGAAAGACTAAAGTGGTTTCTAAACAAGAATATATGATCTTCAAAAGTTTGTACATACAGTGTGTGGACCTGTCGATGTTTGAGAATGCTGTAATAGCCAGCATTGGTCACAAAGGGGCACTCTAGATACACCATCAGACCAATGACATGAAACCTTAGTGTATTTGACATCTCTGATCTGTTTCCTGAGTGCTAGTTTCACATAGCTTGAGGTGATAAAGTATATAATGCACAGTTTGATGTCTACAAATACTAGACCTACTATAATAAAATGCTAACATTTTGCAGATCATGTTAATACATATACGGGCATTTGAATTTATGCACAACTTTGCAAAGCATTTGCTGTTAAGAGAGTTGTAACATGTGAGGAAGAATGAACATTTCCTGTGACCCTGATTGATTCTAAAGAGGTGCTAGTAGGATGTTAAATGCATTCACACTTTCGCAGAAGATATACAGTCTTCAGCCCTAAATAGTGTCAAACAGGAAGAATCATATGAGTAGGAAACCAAGCCTACCACAGCCATACAGACACACGCCCACTCATCTGACTTCTCCAAGTGACTGATTTAGACTTCATCTTAGACAGGAAGTAAGTACAACAAACCACATTACATCACTCCACCAACTACCATAATAATCACAACAATATAAAAAAAAAAAAAAGTCAATCAAGACATATAGAGAAAAAAAAGAGAGAGAGAAAAGAGAAGCAAGACAAAGGCCAGCTGAAGAACCATGGAGGAGGACATCAGGAGAAAAGGGATGCTTTATCTTCATCAGCAACGCTTCGGCAAGGTGAGACTCAATGTCCTTCTCAGAGCCGTATGAGTAGTGTGATTATTTTCACAAGTTAAACTAAAGAAATGAATGCATTTTCACCTGCATGGATGTGGATTCAGCATACATCAGCAGAATGACAATGGCAAAGATCAGAAATGTGGCCGCCGTACTGGCCTTGAGTATAAACGCACATAACACACACACACACACACACACACACACACACATATATAAAAGAATGCTGAAAACTATGTTCTGTGATTTACACAAAACTATGTAGGAGCACAACTCTCTTCAATATTGATAATAAATGTTTTATATTACATTGTACATTATATCATTATAAAATGTTAAAAGATGATTTAAAAAAGTCCTGAGAACAATTTCGTAAAAATATGAATGTGATTTACATTGTGTACACTACATAACTGATTTTAGTAAATTTATATATTATGATATTAATATTACATATACAGTTATACTAAAATTACGTAATTTACATTTCTTATATACACACATATATATATATATATATATATATATATACACACATACATATATATATACATACATACATACATACACATACATATTTATCAGAATGGATTGGGATTTATACTCTCTCTCTCTCTCTCTTTCTTTCTTTACAACAATCCCATTAGAATACATGACCTAAAATAGGCTAAGTAGCTAATCAAGATTACATATCAGTAACAGATTGCAATTTAAAAGTTATCTTCGCAGCTCTGTATGAATACATCACTAAATTGGTAACCAGACGACGTCCAAATAATTTTTGACTATTGTTTCATTATTTACAATTTTCCTTTTGAAGTAAATGTTTTGCATAAAAGTGTCTTCGTGTTGTTTTTTTTTTTTTTAACAGTACTGCTTGGTTTGATATTTGGTATGTAATGCAATAACGTGTGACTTTAAAGCATATGTACTGAAGTACTTCAAACTGTGATGTGCGTGTGTGCTCTTCAGAGATGGAGGAAGGTGTGGTGCGTGCTGGCGGCGGAGAGCAGACGCAGCGTGTCACGGCTGGAGCTGTACGAGCACAAACAGTCCTCCATCAAACAGGGCTCCAGCAAACGCAAGCCCGACTACAAACAGGTGATCCGGCTGCGAGAGTGCATCCAAATATCAGAAAGAGAGATAGCCGACTGCCCCAAAGACTGCGTCGCCTTTTACCTCGAGACCTCAGACAAACTTTACTTGTTCGCTGCCCAGCGTTCAGAGGTGAAGGGCTGGATCAAGAGTCTGTGCGAGCAGGCGTTCCCTGTAGGTTCAATCACATCAAATCACAGCGCATAATGATGATGAGCGTTTTGCTAATTGCTCATAATACATAATGGACACGTTCAGGTACAGATGTCACACTTTAAAAACATTTACTACTTTTCAGCACACAGAGAGCTGTAACTACGAACATGTGAGCAGTTCCGACGCCAGAGTAATGCAGGAAAACTCACTTTATGACACAGCAGAGAGCGGTAAGGCATCTATCTATCTATCTATCTATCTATCTATCTATCTATCTATCTATCTATCTATCTATCTATCTATCTATCTATCTATCTATCTATCTATCTACATAATATGTATATAGATACACACACACACATTACACATACATATATAAATATATTATTGATTATGTTATTAATTTAATACACAACAGTTACCTTTTTATTCTAATATTTTATATATCAGATAAGGTAACGCTTTAATGCATCACACCCTAACAGGTAATATTAGTGATACTGGAGGGACAGAGAAGAGAGAGAGATGCTATTTTAGTTTGTCCTACTGCAAGGACGAACAGCCTCTTTTTCAAGCGAAACCTCAGGCTTAAGTCAAATTGCCCATTTGGGCCACAGGTGGCCAACCTTGATTCCATTAAAGGACAGGAAAGAGGGGACACTGTTTTCAGTTTTATGTATAGAGAGAGCTCATTCACGGGAGACGACAAATGAAATGAAGCACAGGGGTGCAAGCTGTCCTCAAATTCACCCGAGGCCACTTTTTATTGACTTCCTGTGTCTTCCTGTTCATCTAGTTCAAGATTTCTATTGGTCCTTGTGCATCGTTGACAACAGAGAACTTTTTTTGTGGCGCTCGCAATTGCAAGAGTTACTACAACTACTACTAAGTTTTTAGTATGCAACTAAGTGTCTTGAATGAGGGACCTGGGGAATATTTGGCAATCAGAGCATCATTAACAGCATTTTTAAATGAATAAGCAAACAACCAGCTAGCAAAACACCAATAACAACTTAACAAAAAAATAAAAAATAAATACACTTAGCAATGACCTAGAAACCTCCCACAATGTGGTTGTTACTTTTGCACAGGCAAGCAACACTCACATTTTAATCAGAAAATGGATTTTTTTGTTCAGCTTTAAATGATCTTGTTCAAAATTTCAGAATTGGATGTGACTGTCTGACATCATATCTGACTTGATTTTAGGCCAGAGGAGCAGCCGACCAAAAAATAGCTCTAACTTCCGTTTTATCACTTTGGGTGAAAGCTCTCAGACTGTCAGAAGGGCTTCGTCTGGGTTCCTCTGTGAAAGTTTTTAGAGCAGCACATGCAGACAGACAAAATGACACGAAGGAGAGGAGAGCGAGTGAGGATGAAACTTGTCTGACTGTAAATCAGTACTTCATGAACTTCAAGATGTTTCTATTCTCATCTGAGGAGGAGTGACACATCGCACCCTCATTCTGCTGTTTTCAATGCCATGACAACAGTTCTTTAGATACTGTATATCTATATAGCGATCTATCTATCTATCCTTGTTTGTTTTATATATATATATCTATCTATATATATATATATATATATATTAAAAAACATATATATTACAAAAATAAGTATATAAATGCACAGTTAAAACACAGTTCAAATCTTATGTTCAATGTTTGTTTAATTATATATATATATATATATATATATATATATATATATATATATATATATATATATATATATATATATAAAATTGTAACGTTATAAAATGCATTTTCTGTCACTTTTGATAATTTTAACAAATCCTTGTTCAACAAAAGTACTAAACTCTAAAATTAAAATCTTATTGACATCAGACCTTTAAATGGTAGCTTATATATTATGATGGGTGCATGAATTTTGAACTTGTGTAATTTTGATGTGTAAATCTCACAAAACAGAAAAACAAATAAAAAAAAATTATAAACAAATTACTTTAAAAACAATTCAACAAAAAAAAACAATGCAACATGAAAAGTCAAGAAAGACCTATGTTGGAAGGGAAAATTCACTATATTTCTTCAAAAAATGTAATTACACTAAAAATTGAAGGTCATTTAAGATGCTTTGCATTGTGGAATACAGTATCCACACACAGTTGCATACCACACATTTATAATGTTCCCTTCATACAAAACATACCGTACAGTATATGGCAGAAATAATAAGAGTATTCTGCTATTCTGAACATAATCTCAATTTCCTGTGTCCTTGGTTGAGGACTGAGCAAATAGCTTTTAATTTTAAGCAAATCGCTAGACATGGCAGAACATAAAGTGATTATGTTCATCACCCTTCTCTTAACTGTCTCTTAATGTCCCTTATATTCCATTTTTCTCCAATGTACATTTCACAAAATAGCCATTATTCATATAAAACGTACAAATGAAGAGATATTTGTGTGGAAAAGATCTAGTTGACCTTAAATGCTTCATAGTCCAGCTGCCAGTCTCTTCAATTCAAAGTGCTGGTAAGTTTAAAGATTCTAGAGGTCAGGCTTGCAGCAGTTTAGGGATAATTGGATTGCAACCACCCCCTGATAGATTTGATTGGATGAGCAAGAATGTTTCAAGTTGCTAGGTTGTGGGTGGTGGGTGATGTTTTGTATAGAAGCGTGACATCAAAGACAAAAACTGGGAGCAGGTGGAAACTAAACGTTCAAATCGTCTCCACGAGGGAGTGAAATTCTGGGAATCATAGAGAGGCAAACAAGCGGATGTGGTGTTTTCTCCATCTGTCTTCATGTTTACATTAGACAGCAGCAATGATTTATCTGACTGGTCCTTGAATGTTTCCAAGTGTTTGTGCGACTGCTTTTGAAGACCGGATGATTCAGATTATGAAGGTTTTTTTGGGGGGTTTTAGAAAGACGACTCTTATGCTCACTAAAGCTGCATTTATTTGATCCAAAATACATTAAAAAACAGTAACATTTGTAGTTCCTGTTCCTCAGTCTGAACACCCATGGGCCAGATAATGTAGGAAGGAAGTGGTATGTTTTTCTCTGATCTATAGTTTGAGAGTCAAGACAGTATCAGCGTCTCACAGTTGGAATTGCATTTATCGTGCCTTTCCTTCCTGAGAAGCCCCCGACTCATCTACTGAATCCGCTGTGCAGTACCTGAATCTTATTTATGCAGGTGCTGCAGTTTCACATTGAGGTGAACTTCACACTGGCCTTGCGGTGCTCTTTAATAATACCGGCAGTGCTGCTGTGGTTTGACCGTACCTTTGATATGGCTTTGGGTTTAAACACGAACACGAACAGACAACCAATTAGTAGCAGAAATGTTTTTGATCGTGCATTGTTTGAAATGATCAAACAGATGACACTTAGGAAATGTAAAAATAAATATATACATATGCGCAATTACGCTGACGCACAAAATCGTTGGCTAATTAATGTATCGTCTCTTGTGATCTGCGCGATACGCTGATGAACCAGGGTCGGTAAGCCTCTTTTTAATCAGTGATCCGACAATCAGAGGCTGATTAACACTTGCCAGATCTCATCACACACCCTTGAAATCATGATGGGCACCGGGAGTCAATTTACCGTAAATGAACACATAACAGTTATTGTCAAGTCCTGCTTTGCACCAAAGCACGAATCAAATCAGGACTCAGGACGCCACATTGTGCTCTTGGCTGCTATTGGCGCTGACAAAAGACATTGTGAATTTTGTTACTCAATTCAAGCTAGAGATTAAAGCATAAATACTCACCTTTTCTGATAATGATGCTCCCATCATGCAGTGGGGCATGAATAATTAATAAGGTTAACTTTTTGCTGTTTTCCATCACAAGCTAAAGTTACTTATGTTCTTTGTGAAATTTACTTAAATATAATTATTTAACACTTAATTTCTTTATAACTGATATATTTAATAATAAGTAGATTTTACTTGACAATAACAGGTAAATTATACAGAACAGTAGCAGTAAAATTTATTTAAAATATGTAAGTGCAAAAAATTTTATCAAGTAAATATATGCTTGTTTTTGCATAAAACCTGATTTCAGTTGTGGTACAGTAATTTAATTTTTTATTTTTTCTACATTTGATAAAAATAACTCAATAGCATTATAACAGGAGTAAAAACAAACTCATGTGCATACGAACTTAAATGATTATTAATCCAGCATGAAGGACATTACTTGCAAAGTATAAAGCACAGGCAGTGCATGACATTTTATCTAAACAGAGATGTGTTACTAAAATATCAAATGAAGGAGACCTGCAAAGGTGCAAAATCAAACGATTCTTGTTCATCATCATCCAGCTGAAACAGAACACTAACTGCAGCATGTGTCTAGTGAGTCATCCATGTTAACATAGTCGTGCTTCACACGTGTGCCATCTGTATCTTCAGATAGCAAGGGAACTGCGCACGTCTGCGTGTAACGTTCTCCCCGAGCAGCGCTGCAAACGAGAGCGAACAGGAAAAACAAGTAAATTTGACATTCACACTCACGGGGTGAGGCCTCACGGGGCAACAAGCCAACAGTCTGAGAGCTTGTTTCATCCTGGAAGATGTAGAGCGAGGAGGAAGAGGCTCAGAAAATGACAGCTGTGAACATCAACCGAAGGAACAAAGGCTGAACTTAGACAGGGCTGCCTTCTCTGGCTTCTTCCTGGTCCTGTGGACATCCAATTTTGAATTTCAAAGCTATCTCCAGAGGAAAAGCAATAGGTTGTGTTCCCTGCTGACTTCGGGTGCAAGTCTGAGTTTCAGTGACTTAAAAAAGACAAAAAAAAAAGAGTGATTCGGTTTATATTGTCCATGTACTTTTACAGAAAGTCCATAAGTTGAAACTGTAGGAGTTGATGCAAATAAAGAAATAGATCATCCTAAAGTAATTTACTCATCATTTATAATGTTTCACATGTTCTTTTTTTATGCAATTAATGGTGATTTACAGTGCAAACATAAAAAAAAAACTTTAAAGTACCATAAAATTAACACCTTAAAAAAAGTACAAGTAGGATATAGTAATAATTTGCTATATTTAATCCAAATTTTACTTTCAATCAGTTACAACATGCAAAAACCAAAGGCGCTTGGCATAAATTATGTCAAACCAGATTTAATAGTTTTTTTTTTTTTTTAAATGCATGCAAGACTGGATGAGATTTGAGAGATTTTTGTAAGTGTAAACAATGACTAATAATTGTTATGTTTTAGAGGCTTTTCACGTAGCACAAGAAAAGTTATTCACTTCATTTCTGATTTCTTTTTGTGCTAACACTCACTTGTTCCTTTTGTCTTGCAGTTCGGGATTTTCTGGTGATGGCAGTGGGCACAGAGGCTGCTGTTCGGTGCAGTCTGTATGGGGAATATATCCTCACTCCCCTGCCGGACTGCTTACTCCTGAAGGATGTTAAAACTAAGAAAGTGCTATTCAAATGGATGTACTGTTATGTAAGGAAGTTTGGACAAGACAAGGTAAGTTAGGGCTTTTTTTGTATCTATTTATTTATTTATTCAAAAATACATTAATAAATATCCAAGGGTGCATTAAATTTTCAAAAGTTAAAAACATGCAAACAATGTTACAAAAGATTTCTATTTCAAATAATGTAGGCTATGTTCTTTTGAAATTACTATTCATCTTCATCATATTAGAATAACTTTTAAAAGATCATGTGACACATGTGATCATGTGAAGACTGGAGTAATGGCTGCTGATAATTCAGATTGCCATCACGGGAATAAATTATATTATTTTTGTAACAACATTTCACAATTTTACTGTTTTTATAATATAAATAAAGCCTTGGTGAACATCTCATATATGTGTATATGTGTGTATGTGTATGTAAGGCCAAATTAACTGATATTTTAACACACACACACACACACACGTGCACATTAATGTATATTAATGTATATATTATTGCTGTCAAACGATTAATTTTAATTAATCGCATCCAAAATAAAACTTTTTATTTACATAATATTATGTGTGTAAAATTATGTGTGTGTGCACTTTATATATATTTATTATGTATATATAAATTCACAGACATGCATGTAAATAATTCAGACAAATATGTATAAATATAAAAAGACTCACTTTAAAAAGACTTGACCTTAACGCTGTCATATATATATATATATATATATATATATATATATATATATATATATATAGTGAGTGAGTCTTTTTATGACAAGGATAGGTTAGTTTAGGTTATAAAGTGGTGTGCCTACCCAAAAGCTTAATGATATTTCCTATAAATTAATAATTCATGATATTTAAAAAAAAAAAAAAAGAATAAAAAACAAACATTAAAATATTTAAACACTTTTGTCTACATTCAAATGTAAACAAGGTTTCAGGAAAATACTTTTTCTTTAATGGTTACACTAAATCAAAAATTCATTCAAATGAAAGATTCTTGAAAATTGCATTTCAAAACCATCTGAAATGACCTTGAATTAATATTCCGTAATGATTTTTACTTTTCTTTATCTTGACATTGATCCTTTTATGTAGGTTAAATATTCATGTACTTTTTCTCCACTCGTTAGTGTTGTCATCGTGCAGGTGTGAAGTTTCCTCATTTAAACGCATTGAATTTCATTTGCATGCGTTTTCTCGTGGGAAATAAACAGCCTGTCTTTATTATCGCTTGAGTGATTGTGGACAAACATCTCCGCTCTGAAAATAGATTTCATAACTTCCCCTTCTCTTTTCTCTCCCGCAGCTGTCTTTTTCCTTTGAGGCTGGTCGCAGATGTGAGTCCGGCGAGGGGAATTTCGAGTTTGCAACCCATCAGGGTGAAAGACTGTTCAACATTGTCAGTGCAGCCATCCAGAATCTACCCAGACCCTCCACAGCAAAGCCAATCAGCCCTGACCATGTAGAACAAAGTCTAGCTCAAGAAACCACAGCCGCAAATGAAACGTACAACTACACCATAGATAGTCAAGAGTCTGACTTTTTGCCTGAGGGGAAAATGCAGAAAGCATCAAAAATGCTCAACCCCTCTTGGAGGAGCTTTTCTTTGAATGCAATTGAACCACAAAGTGAAAGTCAAGTGTCGAGCATCGACGCCGGCCCCGAGAATCAGGAACCCATCTACGCCACAGTGTCAAAGGCTCAGCAAAAAGCCATTTCCCCTACAGACCCTCAAATGCACTGGCAAAACCTGAGAAAAGCTCTCCAGCAGTCTGAGACTTTCCGAGACTCTTTCAAGACCGACGCTGACATTTCGCAGCTGTCTGATTTCGTGATCCCCTGGGAAGAGGGTGCGCATGAAGAGACGGAGGCCGCAGAAGGTTCGACTGACTTGTTGGATGATTCCATCCAGCAATTAGCAATTAATGACGCATTACAGGACATCAGTGCAGAAGCAATTTATGCAGAACCACAGGACTTCCAAGCCAGAGCTGAGTGGGTTGTCGGCTGTGTTTATGATGAACCGGAGGAGGTCATCAAGGCTAATGAAAGAGCTCATGATGGGGCAGACCACCTAGCCGAGCATGACTTCTTCTACAGCCCTGACATGGGCGCTACACAGGCCATGGCTGCCCTCTCCAACCCTGTTCAAAGTTCAGATGAGTTCTCAACTTACGACAACTTAGGGTTGAAGGGAAGACGCGTGTAACATAGCATGTTCATTCAACAATCATAAATTAAGGGGGGAATTATTAATAATTGTGTCTGTTGAAAGCAATATTTATTTGTATACGCTAATGTCATATTAAAATATACAGTTGGGCACACACACACACTTAAATTGTATATCGCAATGTTACAAAAATCTATAATAAAATAAACAAATTTACAATATATTTGACTATATATAGAAATTTTCGATTTTTGTATATTTTATAATACAGTACAATATATGTATGTTTGTGTATATGTAGAGTATATACAAATTAGTATAGAAGTTTAAATTGTACTAAATTATATCGCACTGTATTACAAAATATAATTTTAATAAATAGAATTACAAAATATATATTTTTAAATACATTTACAATATAAATTTCATATTCTTTATATTTTATATTATTTCTAATCTAATCTAATCTAATCTAATCTAATCTAATATAATATAATATAATATAATATAATATAATATAATATAATATAATATAATCTTCTTTTGCACTTCTAAGTATTAACTAATTTCAAACTTTCCAATTAGTGATTTTTAGGTATTGTACAATGTAGCAAAGTTAGCATTCTTAAGCAAAATTGTTATAAAGTTTTAATGAGAAAATGTATCTTTTTTTTATATGCTGAGTCCTTTGGTTGGCTATGAGTTTGAATGGGGTTCCCTGGGTCTAGAAGAGCTGAAAACCCCTGGTTTAGTGAATTCGCCATGCTCTTTCCTTGATGAAAAACAACAAAACCTCTTCTGCCATTTCATGTATGGTGTTTTCCACTCCAGCGCCTCTCTCAGGAAATCTTTGATTGCTAGCTGGAGAAATGTTCATGAAATCTGCTTGCCTGTAATGGAACAGTAATAATTACATTTGGTGGTATAAGGTTTGGACTGGAGGCAGACTGATTTAATTAACTGTGCGAAGGGACCTGCGGCTTGAAGCTGATTGGGATCCCGACCTGCCTGAGAATGAAGATGTCACAGCGCCCCGTTCATCTAGTGCTGTCTGTCACTCTCTCCACAAAGATGGACGCCTGCTGCAACGGACCAGTAGTGTGCAGTTTGGAGAGCCTTAATTGAATTAATTTTATACGCTATTGAAAAAGTGTTCATTTAATCAACGGATGGTTAATAAAAGCAATTGTAAAAAGTAATAATCATCCATTACTAAAAAATTTACTGTAATTAAAATAAAAGTCATTCAGAAACAATCTCCTTCTCTGATGGGGGTCTTTGATATGGATTTATATGCATTTGTCAGTGAATTAAACTATTTAATTAAAAATGGTTCTTCATGTATTATTATAAGCCCACTGTAAAGGTTCCTGTCTGTGAGCTTTGGTTAAGGATGGCAGCTTCACGAATTTGTTTGCTGCTCAACAGTGACTTTTTTATATATATATATGTAATTCCCCTTTTGATACAATTAATTTGTTTGACAGAAACTTTCCTTGATAAGCTTATACCTGAATTCTTCTGCGCTCTAAATCATCAAATCTTTTCATCAAATCTCTGTTCAAATTTTAATATATATATATATTTTAATATTATATATTTATATATAATTATAATTAATAATAGATAATAGATTCATTGTTATAATAAAATATAATACAATATTTTTATAATCAATATTTTTTATATTTTATAATACAGTACAATATATGTATGTGTGTGTATATGTAGAGTATATACAAATTGGTATATAAATTTAAATTATACTAAATTATATTGTACTGTATTACAAAATGTAATTATAATAGAGTTACAAAATATATGATGTATTTTTAAATTTACAATACAAATTTTATATTTTATATAAATTATATTTTATAATACAGTACAAATAAAATTGCAATATGTGTGGGTATAATATAATATAATGACATTTATATTTATACATTTATTAATTCAACAATAAATAAAGATAGGTGGGTGGAGGATGGACAGATAAATAGATAATAATAATATTAAATATAATATAATATAATATAATATATCTTCAAATAATAATTATATTTATTAATTCAACAAAATAAATATAGACAGACAGATACATAAATAGTATATATGCTCTTACTGTATTGTCTGAAAATGAGACCAATAAAGAAACTTGCACCACTAAGCACAGATTAGTCGTGAAATATTAACCAATCTGCAACACTTATTTTATAGATGGGTGTCATATTTCTGCATTTTTAGGTTGAAATGGTTATGATGTGCAATTTTTAAGGTTCACTTTGATGTTCTGACACTAGGGGGCAGTGTCTCTCTCTCCCAACTCATAATGACAGAATGTGATGTTTGTGAGAGTCCTACTGAATACAGAACACTGTTTTGCAGATGTAAAATATGAAATGATCAATTTGATATGAGTCTCCAGAGAAACCAATGAGATCCGTTGCTCTGATGTGATTCTGCATTCGGAGACATTGCAATGAAAACCCATCTTCTTGAAGTTTGATATTCTATTTTCTCTTGAGAGGGTTGGGTCAGGTGAAACACAGTTGCGTAACTGCAGAAAAAAAAAATTCCACGTGGTTGGTCTGCATCTGTGAAATCCTCACAAATGAAAAGCCAAAATGCTTGTAACATTTTTTTTTTAAGCTGCCTGTAAATTATTACACGATTCATGCTTGAATTGTCTTGTAAAACTAGTGAATTCCAGTGCCTCAATAAGATGAACAGCAAAACTGCAAGTGTAAATGAGAGCAGACTGTGGAAGAACAGCCTACAGAAAAATGCGATGCACGATCTTCAAGGCGGAGCATGTTCATGGGCCAGAGGATGTGCAGTGACACTGTTTGCTTCAGCAGTTGACCTCTGAGCTTGAGACATCAGGCCATCAAATGTCTCACTCATGCTGAGATTCACTGCAAACACTCATCTGACCTGCTTTAAACTCTCATTCAGAAGATTGACATTAAAGACAATAAAATATCACAAAAGATGTCTGTCAAAAAATAATAATAATAATAATAATAAAAAAATGCACAAATGCTGTTCTTTAAACTTTCTATTCTTCACAACATCCTGAAAAAACTGTAACACAAAAATAGTAAGAAGCACAACTGTTTTCAACTGATAATAATAAGATTTTTTTTCTTGAGTAGCAAATCAGCATATTAGAATGATTTCTGAAGGATCATGTGACACTGAAGATATTATGCTGAAAATTCAGCTATGCATCACAGGAATAAATTAGGAATAAATAAACTTATTTTAAATTGCAATAACATTCCACAATAATACTGTTTTTATTTGATTTTAAATCAAATAAATGCACCCTTGGTGAGACTCCTTTCAAAAACATTTTACCAACCCCAAGCTTTTTAATAGTAGTTTGGATTGATTATAGTATCATAAATTCACCTTTTAAAAGCTGTTTAACTGTATTCAGTGTGGTTTTGTCATATTCTAACACAGATGAATATAAATACACATCTTAAAAACCCTTCTTTGAACACAAAGTGATGTAATACGTTGTAATTATAAGATTACCCGATAATGAGCTCCACACCAGGAATCCGGAGTCTTTTTTTAACTTGCCATTTTCTGGAGCATGTGCTTTGTACTTTTTGCTCTCTCTTCATACTCTCTCCCCATCTAGGGACAAATGTGGCATGTCCTACGTACCTCAGGGTCTGTCAGTACAATTCACCATGTGCTCTCACACTAAACATTCATCTCCACTTTAAAGGAACAGTTCACCCAAAAAATGACATTTCTGTCATTTACGCACCCCCACATCATTTTTAACCCACATGAACCTCTTTCCTTTGTAGAACACCAGAATATCCTTAGAATATTTTCAACAAATCATTCTAGAACTGGAGACTTGACTCAAAAGAATGATTAGTGCATGAATCATATGCCACTTTTCTCATTAAGGACAAGAATATCAACTTAAATTTCAGTCTGTTTGTAACACAAAACTACTGTATGACTTCAAAAGACGGAATATAACGCATGAGTCACATGGACCATGTTTATGATGGATGGATGGATGGACAGGTAAAACAACAGAATGACAGAGAGAGAAAGATAAGACAGACAGACAGACAAACATACAGACAGACAGACAGACAGACAGACAGATAGATAGACGATAGATAGATAGATAGATAGATAGATAGATAGATAGATAGACAGACAGATGGACAGACAGACAGACAGACAGACAGACAGATAGATAGATAGATCATAGAACGACAGACAGACAGACAGATCATAGAATGACAGACAGACAGATAACAGAACAACAGACAGACAGACAGACAGACAGATCATAGAACGATAGACAGACAGATTACAGAACAACAGACAAACAGATCATAGAACGACAGATAGATAGACAGACAGACTGCTCATAGAATGACAGACAGACAGACAGACAGACAGACAGACAGACAGACAGACAGAAAGACAGATCATAGAATGACAGACAGATAGACAGACAGACAGATCACAGAATGACAGACAGACAGATCAGAGAACGACAGACAGACAGACAGACAGACAGACAGACATAGAATGACGGACAGATATACAGACAGACAGATCACAGACATGACAGACAGACAGTCAGTCAGATGATGGACGGACAGATAGACAGATAGATATAACGACAGATAGATAGATAGATAGATAGATAGATAGATAGATAGATAGATAGATAGATAGATAGATAGATAGATAAATGGACAGACGGGCATACAAACAGATCATAGAATGACAGACAGACAGATCATAGAACGACAGACAGACAGACAGACAGACAGACAGACAGACAGACAGACAGACAGATCATAGAACTACAGACAGACAGACAGACAGACAGACAGACAGACAGACAGATAGATAGATAGATAGATAGATAGATAGATAGATAGATAGATAGATAGATAGATAGATAGATAGATAGATAGACAGGCAGACAGACAGACAGACAGGCAGACAGACAGACAGACAGATAGATAGAGATCATAGAGACAGACAGACAGACAGACAGACAGACAGGCAGACAGGCAGATCATAGAATGACAGACAGACAGACAGACAGACAGGCAGATCATAGAACGACAGACAGACAGACAGACAATCAGACAGATCATAGAATGACAGACAGACAGATAGATCACAGAACAACAGACAGACAGACAGACAGACAGACAGACAGATCATAGAATGACAGACAAACAGATAGACAGACAGACAGACAGACGGATCATAGAATGACAGAAAGACACACACACAGACAGACAGACAGACAGACAGATAGATCACAGAACAACAGACAGACAGACAGACAGACAGACAGACAGACAGAAAGACAGACAGACAGACAGACAGACAGATCATAGAATGACAGACAAACAGATAGACAGACAGACAGACAGACGGATCATAGAATGACAGACAGACTGACAGATCATAGAACGACAGACAGACAGACAGACAGATCATAGAACGACAGACAGACAGACAGACAGACAGACAGATGACAGAATGACAGACAGACTGACAGATCATAGAACGACAGACAGATCATAGAACAACAGACAGGCATACAGATCACAGAGCCACAGACAGACAGACAGACAGACAGACAGACAGACAGACAGACAGACAGACAGACAGACAGACAGACAGACAGACAGACAGACAGACAGACAGACAGATCACAGAACTACAGACAGACAGACAGACAAACATAATTTTCAATACATATAAAAGAAATATATAGATAGATAGATAGGTGTATAGACGGACGGACTGATAGACCAGAGCATGACAGCCATGTTGATTTTCATTATATGGAAAAGAATGGTCAGGGATATTCTTCAAAAATTCACCTTTTGTGTTCCAGAAAAGAAAGAAAATTCAGGTTTGGAATGACATGAAGTCAAATAAATAGATATAATTTTCATGTTTGGGTGAAATATCCCTTTAAAGTCTCCCAAATAAATCTCAGTTTCTGCTTGGATGTGGCCGTTATTAGAAGTCAGATCTATAGGAGCTCCTGCACCCCTGTCATCCGACAGCTTCAGAGAAATCTCGGCGATTAAACCAGCTGGAAGTTTAATGAGCCTTTTCTCTTGCTTTCCCTGGATGTGAATGTCACACTGAGACTCCACACAGGCTTTCACAGCACTTGCTAAAAGCATGTATAACCCCCCCTTCCCTTGCTCAAGTTTTGGGTGGGTAAGTGCTAAGGCGTCTGGGTAGTGTTCTTACACTGCTGTAGTCAGTGGGTGGTTGGTAATCTGATTAGCCTATGTGTTCACCCTCGTCCTACACCTTTACACCAGGGGGAGAAGAGATGATGGATGTTTTTTATCGCTTCGTTGGAAGCATACCAGAGGACAGTCAAGTACATAAACGTGCACACACACAATGTATTTACTCGGTAAGTGCCAATTCTAGTGGGATTACTTAAACAGAGATGCAAATGAACTACAAGTTAAATAATCATGACTTTATCTTAATTTACATTACGGCATAATGTTAAAATCACTTTATTAATCAGTAATCCAGATTTCCCGAATCCCACCACAGATGGGTGAATTCACTAAATAGTTAAAAGCTATTTTTGTGGTATTTTAGTGCTCAAATTGGCATGCAATATTATTTACTATTCCGAAATTTATTATTCTGTATTGTGGCACTGAAACCAGCGTTGTGGTACTCTCCTGAATGTGCGTCGAAGACTGACACGGAAGAGAAGAAATTGTTGAATAAATTCATTATTTTTGTTTTATTTGCGCACAAAAAGTATTTTCGTAGCTTCATAAAATTACAATTGAACCACTGATTTCAGATGGACTATTTTAGTGATGTCCTTACTACCTGTCTGGACCCTAATCGTGTCAGTTCCCTTGCTGTCTATGCAGAGTCCGCAAGCTCTCGGATTTCATAAAAAATATTTTAATTTGTGTTCCAAAATTTAAACTTTAACAATAAGCTAACTTGAACTTGACAAATGATGTGTATTGACGTCTTTCTGAATGTGCTTCTCCGCGAGTATTTGATAAAAAGGCAATATTAAACATAAAAACACATCCAAAAAAAAAAAAAATTGCCATTATTTACCATACAAACATTGCTTCTATCTATGCAAATAAGGCTTATTATAGAATGCACTTCATTAAAAGAAAAACTTGATATTTGACAATTACAACAGATACCAAACCCAAAAATAAAATCCTCTCACCATCTACTCAACATAAAATAAAACAAAAATAGAAATAACTTCTTTCTTCTGTGGAACATAAAAGAAGATATTTTGAGAAATGTCTTTTGAAGAATAGTTAAATATCTTTCTTTTGTGTTTCATCATACAGGCCTAGAACAACATGAGGGTGAGTAAATGATGACAGAACTTTACGTTTTTTATATGAACTATCCCTTTAATGTTGCAGTAAAGCACACCAGATTGTTGTAATTTGCTGCATCCTCAATAATTTGGCGGTCTAAACCAACCTGCAAGATGGAAATTTGCTCTGTGCAAATCATTCAGCAGTAATGTTGTGGGCATATTTGCTCTGTTAGCTTAGCAAATCATTTCCAGTGATTTCTTTCCAGAGAGTTGATCATCTTTAACAAACACGCTTTTAACATTAAACTATTACAAGCAATATTTAAACTACTGGATCTAGGCCTAGCTTCACATACATACATTCCTCTCTGCTGCTTAGATGGAATCTGACTTCAATTTCCGTAGAGCTAGTTTACAAATGAAGGTGTGAAATATATTTAGAGGTGTGAAAATCGAAGATAAACCAAATAACATATTCTCTTCTGACACGCATTGATTTGCACTGCAGGATAGACATAAGATGCAGATGATTGTATTGAATCAACACCTGGAATTCGAAATGAATGATATTGTCTGGTGAATAAATTCATGTTTTATGCATCGCTAAGATAAGTCTGGTTTGTTTCATTTGCTTTCATTTGAATGTGCCTACAAATTCACAGATAATAATGATAGTTTCAGATGTACTGTGTACAAGTGACATCAACCCTGACGGTTTATCTCAGAGTGGTGTTCATTTTAAGTGAATCGAATGGTGGTAAACCTATCTGTGTGAAATCTGTCTGTAGAAGAGATCCACAAAATCTGTTGTTTTAACCTGATGTTTCTTGTCTTCTACCCTCTGTCTGAAATAACTCTCCCAACTTTACACCTCCAGGAGAATGTTGACAGTTTAACCTTTGGTAAGTGGGAGAGGACACAAAACCGCAGCCATGTGATTTAAAGAGAGGTCATAAGGGACAATGGATGCTGAGTTTAGCAGGTGGCTCATGAAACAGAAAAGACTCTTCACCCATACTTGCTGCTCTGTAGCATATGTTGGCATAATAGTCATGGTAGAGTGAAATTCCAGCAAAGATAAAGAAAATAATGTTGACACATTTTCAAAGGATCCTTTGATATGTACAGAAAGCAAAAGCAACTGCATAGAATCTTTTGATTGATGCCCAGATTAGAAAAAGTATCACTTGAATGCTTTGAAAAGAGTTACGTGCATAGGATCATTTGGAATATGTGCAATTTAGAGAGAATTATATAAGATCTGTTAATGTATCATTTTAAAAGAGGTCCAAATGATCTTTTGATGTATGTCAAATTTATAAAGAATTCTATGGGATCCTTTGATTTATGTGCAATTTAAAAGCAATTAAGTTATTTGATGTATGAATTTAGAAACAATTGCATATGATCCTTTGATGTATGCATAATTTACAAGGAGCTATAGGTTTCTTTGATACATGTTGGATTTCAAAATAATTCTATAGGATCCTTTGATGTATGTACAATTTAAAAGTAATTGGATAAACAGTATTACAAAATTAAAAACAAAAAAACAAAAACAAAAAACAATAACAATAAAAAATAAAAGATTAGAAATAATTATATAGAATTATTTGATGTAGAATTTAGAAACAATTGCATAGGATCCTTTGATGTATGTAGAATTTAGAAACAACTGCGTAGGGACCTTTAATGTATGTAGAGTTTAAAAATAATTCTATAGGATTATTTGATGTATGTAGAATTAAAAAGCAATTGGATGCTTTGATGTATGTAGAATTTAGAAACAACTGTGTATGGTCCTTTGATGTATGCAGAATATAAAAAAAATAATTCTGTAGGATCATTTGATGTATGTACAATTAAATGCAATTTTTTATGTATTTAGAATTTAGAAACTATTTGACAGGATCCTTTGATGTACACCAGAAACAGGAAAAAATACACATGATACTTTGATGTATGTACACTCTTAAAAATGCTGGGTTAAAAACAACCCAACCTGGGTTATTTGGCAACCCAGCGCTGGATAAATATTGGACAGAACACATGCTGGGTTATTTTGACCCAGCTGATTGGGTTAAATGTTTTTACCAAACATGCTGGGTTGTTTTAAATCATCTATTGTTTAAAAATTCTCATATTGCTGGCTTAAAATATACTGGAAATTAAAAAAACAAAAAAACAAAACAACAACAACAACAACACAGAATTACTAGAGGCAGCAGCAATAATCAAAAGATGAACATTTATTATTAAGCAAGAACACATGGACAAAATACAAGACAAATTGAATTTGGGTGAATACAGCATAGTTAATATGACATACATTTAAACTCATTTAACAGGCATTCTAGACATAAAATTTTTTACATTTTAAATTAGCATTTTAATTTAAGTGTATTCAACCATTCTCTGTAATTGCTTTTTACTGAAATAGTGCTAATTCTCGTGCCGGTGTGTCGCCGAAATCTGAGCCAGTGAAGGGCTGCTGTTCGCGGGTGAACTGTGTACTTCAGACCAGGGCCTTGCATTTCACTCGTAGCTGAAAGATGCCGCGACTGACTCCAAAACCTGTCCAAAAACAAACAGTACTGAGATTAAAGAACATATTTTAACATCAAATTAATTTAAACTCACTATTATAATGAATAAAATCCATTTATGTTATGCAAGGCAAAAGGCGTTTCCATCATGCGAAGGGACCGCTGCTGACGCAGCTAATTGACACCTCGTCCTTATGTTGTGCTGCGTAAAATAATACAGTTAACAGCACAATAAAGACTTTATAAATGAAATAAAACGTATACAAACCTTTATTTCACTGAAGAAGTGTACCAAATCGGCAGTGGCGGCGCTGAGAACTGCTCTCTCATGATCTGACTGTAACTCAGCAGCTGGGTTGTTTCATCGGAGACAGGCTCAACCCAGTGGTTGAGTAAAAAAAAATAACCCAGCGTTAAAAATGACCCAGCAACTTAGTTACAAAAAAATTACCCAGCACCATGTGTAAAAATATTAAAAACAACCCAATAAAAAAAATGACCCAACGGGCTGAACCCAGCATTGGGGTTATAAAAACAACCCAGCATTAATTTCTACAAAAATTCATAGTATACTTTGATGTATGTAGAATTTCACAACAATACTATAAAATCCATTGATGTAATTTATAAACAATTCTATAGGATACTTTCATGTAGAATTCAAAAGCAATAAAATAGAATTATTTCATGTATGTACAATTTATAAAGAATTCTATAGGCTCCTTATATTCATGTAGAATTGAGAAACAATTTCACATGATCCTTTGACGTGCAGCATTTAAAAACAATTGTATAGAATTCATTGATTTAATTTATAAAGAATTCCATAAGATCCTATGATGTGATGTATGTTAAATTTGAAAGCAACTTGACTCTTTGATGTACTCAATATTTAGGAAGAGTTCTGATGTACATGACTTTTTTCATATACATTAAATTTTCAAAGAATTCCACAGAATGCTTTGATGCATAAAGAGTTAGCATTCCATTCCACTGCAAATATTTATGCTAATATTTTCCTTTGCATGTGAAGACAGACAGTTAAGGCTTTGATTGTTCGTGATCTGACATGCACATCTAGAGGATGGGTGGTGAGGAGTGTGAATTGTTTAATGTGCTTTGCCACTGAACGGCATGTCAACTCTGCTCTGTGTCAACTTGTGAGGACCAGGATCGGCGGAGGCTTTATCACATGTGGCCAGGCCAGGAGAGAGCTGACAGTGAACCGAACTGACGACTTCATCGAGGGCCACATGACAGTGGCAGGCCCGTAACTGATGAGCCGTTGAATCGTTCCTGACAGCGACTTGTGGAGCAGGGCGCAGGGGCTAAACAGTGGCGCTTAAATAGAATTCTGTTCCTCTTTAAAACAAGACATCTTAAAACAAGTCTAAACCTCAAAATGAACGACTGCAAAACAAATAAAAGGTTAACAAAAGGATCATTCACAACTAGTCCTTCACTTGAAGGCGTTATCCACAGGCTGTTTAGCGAAACAATGACAAAATGGTTTTACCACAGAGCTGTCGCTACAATGTTTGCTTTAATGTTGACTGTTGTCGACTTATCATGTTGTGAACTGCTGGATCTGTGCAAAACTGCAATATTCTAGGGATGGATGCTGTGAATTGCCCTCTTGAGGTCGTGCCAAAGAATCTCAAACCGACTGAGGTCAAGACTCTGACTGGGACACTTCAGAAAGTGTATTTTCTTCTGTTAAAGACATTTTGTTGTTCATTTACTTCAGTGCTTTGGTTTGTTGTCCAGTTGCATCACTAAATCTTAAAATAAACTTCAATTTGTGGATGAAATGGACTGAAAAATGTCCTGATAATCTTGATAATAATAATTTTTTCCTACACTGTGGATGCTTCATTGTTTGTGTGTTATTTATTTAACGCAATATATCTATTTTTGTATCTTTTAAGCAATATACACAGAAATTTAAGGGTTCACATACTTTTTACTCCAATTTTATATCAGCCAAACTAAAGCCACAGTGTGGGGTAACATCAACGATGTTAGTTCTAGTCTTTATTTCTATGGTAACAGTGCTTGATGTTGTATTCTTATGTGTATTTTAATGAGCATATTTTTGAAATGTAAGTCATGCATGTCGCCCCTGAATGAGCCGCACAGTAATAATCAGATTAAGAGATAGTTCACTGAATCTGTAAACCAGAATTATTCTAATCCATTTTGCAATCTGCCTGCAACCCTGCATTGGGACAGCAACGACGTATCCATCCTTGGAATCACATCTCTCTGCTTGCATACTGGATATGTTATTAAAATCAAGGTTCAAACACAAGTTTGGCTGCAATTTATGCTTGATAACTAAATTATGCCATACCTGATCTTAAGGCGCTACACTATGTGTAGCGAGCATGTAGAAATATATTAATGAGTTCATCTCAGTTTATGTTTAAAATAGAAATGGAAAGACAGGATGAGGTTCACCCAAAATTAAAACTGTGATCAAATATGATTATGGGGGCAGGTTATCAATTCTTGACAACTTATGTTTTTACAGCTCCTTGCTTTTTTTTGACCTTAGTGCATGATTTGTAATCTAACAGATTTGTATCACATAATCTGCTCCATATGGCTACAGTTTATGTATATGGATAGAGCACAACACTTGTAATGTGAAGCACTCGGGTACGAGTCCTATGAAACACAAGTCATGATAAAAGATCTCAAAGACTAGCTAAAATTGCTAAAATGTTTTTACCTCATGTTTGCTTTTAAAATTTTGGTTAGGTTTAGGTTTTAGTGTAGATGGTACAGTATTTTAAAAAACGATAGAATTTTAACCTCTAGCCATTCAATTGACATTTCATTTCCAAAATGCCACAGTATATACAGCAAACAATTTCATAAAACATCAGTTTCATAATGTGTTTCAGATAAAACCGAGCCACCTTTCAGTGCCACTCACATAACATGCCAGTATGAAATTGTTACAAGTTAGAAGCAACTTATAATATAATTCCAATACGCCTGGGTCGGCTTATAGTGGGACACTAATTAGCATAAAATCGACACTGCAAACAATCTTTGGTTAAATTTGATTAATCACTTTTATTAAACGAAAATATTTTTGTCAACATTTCTCTCGCTTCATCCACAATCTTGGATTTTTTTTTTTCACTGAGCAGAAACAGTTGGGTGAATTTCTATAGTGGTATTTGCTCCAATAACAAAAGAAAGAACACAATGGCATTTCTATGGTTTTATAAAAGTTGGAAAAAAGAGAGAAAGATGTTGAAATTTGTCATCATTCAGCCAATTTATTAAAAACATTCACAAAGCAGCATTAAATCCAAAGTTCTATCATTAAACTCTAGATGGCGCAGTTCAATAGTTCTAAGTCAACCGACATAATGGCACCATCACATGGAGAAGCTGATCGGTTCTTTTTGTATCAGCAGTTCAACATTCAAATACTTGGCTAGTGTTTGCTACAGCAGTTGCAGCTCACTTCAGAAACCCTCCACCTTCCCCAGCTCCACCTGTATAGATCTGCTACGGGGTGATATATGTGTGCTATATATGGGGGTTATTTCATATTTACATTTACATTTAGTCATTTAGCAGATAATTTTATCCAAAGCGACTTACAAATGAGGACAATGGAAGCAATCAAAATCATCAAAAGAGCAATGATATGCAAGTGCTATGACAAGTCTCAGTTAGACTAATGCAGTACACGTAGCAAGGTTTCTTTTTCATATATGTTATATATGCAGCAGCAGTATTGTTGCAGCATGTTGTGAATGTATTTGCAGTAACAAGCCTTGGTACTTGCTCTGCCACAGCAGCAGCAGCATAGCAGATCTATTCCACCAAGACCAAACACATAAACATTGCCATGTACATTACCATGCTAAACCCTCAGAGAGTTGTCGTGATAGAACTAGTTTTCTGTAATTGAATGTCAAGGTAACACACAATACAATAGTGTTAAAAATGATATATAGAAAACTTTGCTGGATATACAATGTCAGTATCTGTGAAATCATTCCATGAGTCCATGCTGCTAAGCTAATGGCAGCCCTTACAAAAAATTAAAAACCAAATAAAAAAAAAAAAAATCAAATAAAAAATAATCATAACTACAATTAAAACCATGGAACATCACCATGGTTTTGCTACACTAACCATAGTTAAACTATGGAATTTGTACTAAAACTGTGGTTATACAAATGGTAATCAATACGCTGAAAAACATGGAACATGGTTACTACAATTTTTCACTATAATAAATCCATTGTTAATTTTCATAAGGGATGGTAGTTTTAGAATGCTGAAAAATGCATAGTGCACACAAATATTGGGTAAAATAATTCATATGAATTACTTAAAAAGGTTATTGTCATTAACTGACATTTCTGAGGCCTCGTCCACCATCTTAAATTGATTTGGCTGAGCTCATCACAATTCATTCATTAAATAAAATACACTAACAAATAAATACTACATTTCAATACTATAGCTAAAACAAAATGGAACAGCGTTTGAGATGTGAATAGACCTTTTTTTTTTTTTGCCTGACTTCCTGTGGTCTTTTGCGCTTGGGCTAGCAATGCGTCTGACAAATTCAGATAGTGTTTGACCTGAAACGCATTTATGGTTGCAAAAGCCTCTACAACTCAGATGCTTGTGTGTGTGTGTTTTATCAGTTATCAAAGTCTTCTTTCATATAGAATCTCAGGGCTTTAGGACACAGCGAAATACTCGCATGACCAGAGCTGAATGTCAGAATGAGGCATATCGTGGTGTGCATCAGGCTCATTGACAAAGGACAGACAACTGCCAGTGCCTGCGTCTCCATGATAACCCTGCTACACTCCAGGGCAATGTCGGGCCAGTAAGTCTCCTCAGCATGCACAAACACACCACAGACAGGATACGAGGGTGTTTTACAGCTGGGATGAACAGCTGTGGTTTCTTCCTACTAGAATACCAAGAGAGGGATGAATGTTGTTTGTTGAGGTAGATAAATGGTTCATCCTCATAGGCTGGGAAATCCACTGCTGACTGAGACGTTTTTATTGTTACTGTGTTTGTTTGCTGTGTTGTTATTGGAATGGGAGTTATTCTTCTCACCAAACATATGTAGGAGTTGACAGATACATAGTAAAATCCCTAGAACACCACCCTGCACTTTGAATATAGATGTTGCAGTCATATATGTATATATATTCATATTCTGGCATCTGTACATGAAAACGCAAATAGCAGAACGTGTAGATTAATAAAAAGTCTGAATCAAAGAAGTAAGCAGAAGAACATTATAATAGATCTGGGAAATTCATCTCACAGGGGCGGATATGATAGAAATAAATATGAGAATATGAAATCCAAGTGCTATAAGCAAAAAGAGTATGCAGTAATCAAATCCCTTGTTGATTTTTTTTCTAATCAGAATTTATAAAAATGTTGTATCATGCATAACTTTGTGATATTTTCTGCTGCAATTAATGAAACCTAGAGAACAGATGCTGCAGAAAATCATATTACTTTTCCTCTAAAAATAGCATCAACTTTCTATTTTTTTGTCCTAATATTTTGAGTGAGTTTTATTTATAGAATAAATAAAATACTTTTAAATATTATATATATATATATATATATATATATATATATATATATATATATATATATATATATATATATATATATATATATATAAACAATATTCCAGATGAAACTGGTACATAAAATTTGGTCAACCATGTTGAATTTAAAATTTATATTTTTTAAAAAAATATTATTATTTTTTAAATATTCCACGTCGGGTAAAGGTACATCTCGGGTACATCTTCACTCGTTTCCTTCTTCTTCAGATTGCTAACAATCATCTTTTGACATGAAGAATGAAAATCAGAAGGGTTCAAAACAACACTGGACTTCATTGACATTTAATATTAAAAATATGATACGCTTTTTTTTTTTTTAAATATCAATAACATTCTACAGAAAAAAAGAAGCTTATAGTTGAGTAAATTATTTTCATTTCTGGACAAACATTTGATCTTAACACTATAAACAGAATCTGTGGTTTATTATAAGCTTATTATTATTTGGTAATTCATTTATATATATGTATTGAATTTGAAATATGATGTTTCATAGTACCTTGTAATTGTTTCCCAGATAACTGAGTCATCAGGTCCAGTGTTTAGTGGACCTGGATCATATGATATATAATGATTATACACTCAACTCTAAAATCAAATACATTGGAATTTGATTAAATTTTTGGAATGTTCCTCAAAGCTTTTTAAATTGAGATCCCTCACATTCTCCTGAAATCAGCGTTATCAACACCAGAATAACAATGACGGCTCAATCAGAACATCACATGTGTGCTCGTCACAGTGTTGAGCAGAAGCTGTCTGTTTCTTCCCCAAAGAGCAAGAAAATCCATTGAGTCATAGTACTCTTTTCCTAGCTACCATTTTAAAGCAGATTGAAAGCCATTTTCGTTGTGCCCACCCTCTCCACTCGAGACAGCAGTAATAACAGAGCCAATGTGACTCAGTTCGGTGAAGTTTTACCAGCCTAAAGTTCCACAGTGACACTTTATCAGCTGCACCATTCTAGACCACATGACCCCAGTCCATTAGGAAGCGGCTTGAAAATAGCATCGCTGATGACATTCAAATCTAAATGGACGAAATGGATTTGAATGAAACATAAAATATATGTAAAATGCATCAAAGGTGGGCTATTAACATAGAATAGGCTTTCTTGGTGACATTTCATAAAAATAATTCAATGCGTCAATGCATTTTACGGTTTGAAGCATTTAAATATAACTTGTCAGTGGACTAGAAACCTTTTGCTTTAGTTAAACGCTTTTCATATATATGTTTTCCTTCTCAAAAAGGGTTTCACATCAGGCTCTTCAGATTGCACTTTCTTGTGACTGTTATATGTATTCGCTTCTGGTCAAAATACATAATCTGGTCAGAAAAGTTCATCCCCTGTTGTACTCTCACATTAAAATCCACCAATATATTTGTTTAGAGCTGTTTTGGACTGTTCTCACTAATAAACTGTGCTTGATCTGTGCATATTTTTCTCCTGAGTCAAACGAGATGACTTGCTCACTGGAGAAAGCAATATTATGAACAGAGGACTTGTATTTTAGCCAGAAGCAATGGTTTGAACTACTTTCTTCAGACCAGAAGCTGCAAAAGAGTTCTGTCGATCTGTGTAATGGGTGGGAGTTATAATAATAATGATACATTCAAACATTAGCTCTGAAGACCTCAGCATTTTACAAAACCATCTAAAAAGAGCTGTGAGGCAGATTAAATAGAGTGGTGGGAAGAAGAATAAATCACAAGTAGCCTTGGAAAACAAGTATGAATGCAAAAAGTAACTAATATAATTACATTGCAATCTCATTTCAAATGCAATCAATAGGGGGAAAAAAATACGCAAAATTTCCTCTAGAAGACTCTTCTAGAAGCTTGGACTTCATAAAAAAAAAGAAGAAAAAAGAGCATTATATTTTGAATTGGTTAGTCTGTAAGAAACGATTATGGTATTTCAACCATGGGATGTTCTAAAATATGTTTTTATAATTAATTTTTGAAATGACTATCCAATTATTTATTCATCTGTTATAATGTCTTTTAATTACTGCCATTTGGGAGTTTTTCTCAGCAATTATTTATATACCATATGTGATTATTTCTGATTAGTTACTCAGCATATCATAATTAACACAATTATGAAAATCTAACTGATTGAAAGCTCTAAACTTCCACAATCTATGAAGAAATGATGTAACAGGTCCATTTTGCACTAAGCAGAGAGTGTCTTGAAAGCTAATGCCAAGACTTTGTACTGAGTTTGAGAAGCCACCAAATCTATTTACTGTAAATTTTCACTATTCACATGATAGCATAATTCAGATTTTCTAAGACAGCCTCTTGCCTGTAGAGAAGAAATGATGATGATTGCTTTAGATTTGTTTGTATGAGCCTCAAACAATTTACTATGAAGCATTCGCAATTCCCTTCACTTTCCTTTATCATTGGTCATCAAAAGCATCGATAGGATTGCAATCTCCTTCTGGGGAAGAACAGTGTCTTCTGAGACATAGATAAACAATTCAAATGAGCATCAAAGCATCTGACTAGCCTCACCAATCCTCTGGTAATTAGGCTAGCTCTGAGCGCTAGTTAGCGCGCTTTGCTCATACACTCCAGTGAGGCACGAGGCTTCTCTCAGCACTAGATTGCCAGTTGTCTTCAGATCCAGCACAAATAGCTGCTTTTTGCTCCGGCAAGTCAGTGACAGATAGACATCTTTTTACAGCAACATTTTGAGACAATTGGGAGAGACTTCCCTGTTTCGTGTGAACCGCACATTCTGCTAATGGCTACAGCACAGACTCGGCTGAACTGTCAGTGTCTCTGCTTGAGTCTACAGTTGTCTGGCAATACAATAAACAGGCATGAACTGAAGCCAAGCTGCCATTTTGTGAGAGATAAAAAAACATGTCAAAGATTTAATTGTGTCTTTACCTTCAACATCTCTGTGTACTTTTTCTCCTGAGATATCAAAGGTGTAAGAACAAATTGGGCTTGAGACTACAGCTATGCATCATGGCCGCAAATGATTCTTTGCCTCATCTGTTTACATTTACTTAGACATAACAGACTCAGTTCTAACCTTTGGAACAGACAGAAGGAAAAGATCCTGGGAGCGAAGATTGTAAGTCCCGATATTATTTACACTTATGTAGGTCAGAAGGTAGGATGGAAGTAGACCTAAAATAGCCTTGTATATGAAAATATACCAGTGTTGAAGTCTCTGCATTGATAGAGAAGACCATCCAACATGTTCATACAATTCACAATGGTGAGAGAGGACTTTAAAACCAGTGATGAACCTCAGAGCTCCATGATTGAGACGAAGAATGCATGTATAAAACATCACCATAGTTAAGTATAGACATAAAAGTGGCAGCAACCAGACTCTTTCTAGATTCGAACGAAAAGCAGGATTTAATTCTGAAATAAAACCCTAGTTTAAGTTTTAATATTTTTGCTAGCTGCTGAATATGAAAGGTAAAAGAAAGAGATGCATCTATTAAAAATACCAAGATATCCATATTTAGAAACACATTCAGTCTTCGTACCCTGGGAAGTGAGGATCGAAGGCAGATTTAATTTGGATTTCAAATTTGAAAAAAGCATGACTTTTGTTTTTTCAGCATTTAAAACAAGCTTTAAATCATAAAGATTCTGTTAAAAAGTGTTAAAATCTAATTGTAATTGGGAGAGAGCCTGGTTTGCAGTGGGTGCTGAGCAATACAGTACAGTGTCATCTGCATAAAAATGAAAATTTCCACCTCGTTACTATCAATATTATTTATATAGAGGATAAAAAGCAGTGGCCCCAAGACTGACCCCTGAGGCACGCCTTTTGTTATTTTGAGATAGCGAGAGGTGTTGCCCTCTGCCTGCATACACTGAGTTCTGTCTCTAAGATAATTATCAAACCAGCTGACAGTTTATTCAGAAAGTCCAGCCCTACACAGTCTGTGATTAAGCACTGTGTGGTCCACTGTATCAAATGCCTTAGAGAGGTCAACCAAAAGGGCTGCACAATGCTGTTTGTTATCTATAGATTCAATAAATTCATTTAAAACCTTAAGAGCTGCCGATGTTGTACTATGCCTTTTTCTAAAACCAGATTGGAAGTCAGATAAAACATTTTGATTGTTTAAAAAATATTTTAATTGATCACTGAGAAGAGACTCTTGACCAGAACAAACAATTTAGAGATCGGTCTGTATTTATTTAAGATAGAACGGTCACCACCTTTTAACAGGGGAACCACAAAGGTTGATTTCCAGATGGAAGGAATGACATTTGTGTTCAAGCACAGATTAAAAATATTACTTAAAGGCACAGCAATAAAATTTGCTGCTAGCTTTAAAAAGCAGGGATCCAGTTTATCAGGGCCTGCAGATTTTGTTGTGTCCAAATGCTTGAGGGCTTTATTTACACCTGAAACTACAATAAGACTGAAACTAAAAGACTGACAGGAAGGATCCAAACCAACAGTCTCCACTGTAGAGGAACACTCATGTTGGGTATTGAGTGACTCAAATAAAAATCCTGAGGCTATGAAATGTTCATTGAAAGTATTTTGGTCTTATCCGTAAGTTTTTAGGAAACTCCTGGCCTTTAATGTTTTCTGATAATGATTTGATAATTTTCCAAAATTTGGATGGATTATTCAGGTTATGAGTGGTTTGAGAAAGAAAATGATCAGCTTTGGCTTTTCTAATTCTGAGTACATGCATTACGCAGTTGCCTGAAAACCAGCCAGTCAGCGTTCTGATTAGATTTTCTGGCTTTTGCCCATGCCACGTTGCGCTCATGGAGGATATTTGCTAAATCAGAAGAAAACCAAGCGTTGTTTCAGCCTTTAACTCTGTTTTTCTTTAGTGGAGCATACTTATTAATTATATTGGTAAACCCCTCATGAAAGATGTTTCAGGCACTATCAACATCTGCACTAATATTAATTTTTTCCCAGTTGTAATTAGATAAATCATGAATTCTTGTTCTGAGAAGTGCTTTATATTACACTTGACTATAATGCATGGTTTGATTTGAGGTATTTTAGTATTTCTAACTGTTGCTACGACACAGTGGTCACTAATGTTGTTTGCAAATATGGAAGCAGTTGAGTATTTATGAGGAACGTTAGTTAGAATCACATCTATTAGCGATGATTTTTCAGAGTTTTTAAAGTTTAGCTGTGTGGGACTATTAACAATCTGAAAGAGATTAAATGAATCACAATAAGCTCTGAAATCATCAGATACTGGTTGTAACCAGTTCCAACTTAGGTCTCCAAAGGCTACTAATTCCTTAGAGTTAAAATCAGAAAGGAGTTGCATTAAGGAGGGCAGAGCACCGCTAACAGCTGAAGGTGTCCTATAACAACCAATGACCGTTATACAAATTGATTTAGAGACTTTAAGCTCCAAGGCTAAAAATTCAAACTGTTTAACTAAGGATATTGATAGCAATACATTAACTTGATACTGGTTTTTGATGTGGATTGCTACACCCCCACCTCCGTTAGGGCAGTCAGTCCTAAAAACATTATAACCACTTATATTGATTTCTTTATCTGAAACCAATTTACTTAACCAGGTTTCAGACAAGAGGATTACATCAGTATCTGTAGTGTGAGCACAGATACGCAACATGTTCATTTTAGGAACAAGACTGCGTACACTCACATGAAAGAAACCAAGACCAGACCTTTCTTTAAAATCTGTTGGAGTGTTAAAGCCTATAGGGGTGCCTGGGCCTAGGTTTGGCTGCACATTTCCTGACATCAACTGTATTAAAGCAATTAAACATTTTAGCTTAAATGATTTCTTGCGTGACACATTGCTTCTCTGACCAAAATTGGAGTCTAGGAGCACACAAGAAATAGTGGTAAAGTTGTCACATAATGTCATGATACCAGACAGACAGACCAAGTCAGCAGTGTCAGAAAAGGGAATGATGCGACATTAATTGAACAGCCAAATGCGCATGTGCCTTTACATGATTCACATGGTATTGGGAGCACTGGACTGGAATAGCCATTCCAGTAGTAGGTGCCCCCAGAGATAAATAAGAAAAAAAAAAGTAAAACAGAAAGAGGCAAGGAGCAACCACTTCTTTCTCTCCATGCCCAACGCACCACCCAGATGTAAAAAGACAGAATATTACGTAGGACCCGAGCATCCAAAAAAAAAAAAACTGGCCTAGGTATGATAACAAAGTCCAGGTCAGTGACTGAAAAATCCAGTACAGGTTATCCGTTTCTCGGCAGCGACCAATTTTTAATGAACTGAATGAGTCAATGATTCGGTGACTCATCATTAAAGACAGTCACTTGCTTCATTTCTGAATGTATCAGCTTTTTGAATGAATCGGTTGAATGAATGATTCATATTTCATATTTCAATATTAATAAAAAATAATACCCATTTATTATTAATATTTATGCAATGGTTAATCCAAATATTTCTTACTAAAGCTACTTTTTAACAATGTCTATTCAATGATTTACTCATCTAACAAAATAATGACATTAAACGATCTTCTGGGGGGTTATTTCTTGTTCCAAAATTGATGTGTGATTAATTTGGGATGTATCAGATTAATTAATTGGCACATCATGCATAGTTCATGTACAGTTATAAGATCTGAAGAAATTAAATCATACAGGAGAGAAGCCAATCGGTTGAGTGTGTGGGAAAACCTTTTACAGTGCTTGCATATTGTCCTGTCTTTTATATCATAATTCAGAAAGTAAATAACTTAGAAAGTAAAACTGAAGTGAGAAGAAGATTAGTTAAAATATTATAATATATAATAGTTTTGCATTTTTTTGTCTTTCATTCAAATAAAAGACTATTATTTGAACTAATATATAAATTTGTTACCACTAGGGACTAAATAAACCATGTTAACCAGCCTAACACTAACCCCTTGCTGTTTACATGCACGCAACGAGATCAGATCTGTGCTAAATGCCATGAAAAATCATAACTGGTTGACAGTGCGACCAGAGTACCTCAGAGTAACAGAGCTATTCAAGAACATTACAGTGGGTGGAGAACTGCACTGTTTGTTTACAGGCGAAACACGAGTCAATTAAACTGAGCTGGGCTTGGAGCCCCAAGCACCTTTACATTTCACGGTTCTCCCTTGAGTTCTCCAAGAGTTCCTCAAATTATTTCTTCAAGATAAGATAGTGGAAATCAAAAAGGCTTGCTTGTGGCCCTTTTGGTGCTGCAGGTATACAACTAAAAAGAGCATCTTCTCAAATAGCCATTCTTCTCCATAAATGTTTATCCTAAGCAAAGGTGGGGCCTATGTGATTTTTACTGTTGGGGGAATTTATTTGGCAGAAGTACAGCATCTGGATCTCGTAAAGTTGTTTAAAATTTCATAGGTCTATCGCCTTGAGTTACAGCGCACTGCAAAGTAATGAGGTCGTATGGGAGGCCTCTATTGATTCACATGCCCTTACTGCCAGACACTCAGCCCTGCCTCAAAGCCAACTATGGAGTGAGGATGCGGCACTGCCAGATGGCCGCCCTCAACCTACAAAGCTATTAAGCTCTTAATGAGAACTTCTAAATCAAATTGGAGTCACATCTATTTGACCAGCCAACTTCTGTATCCAACTGAGGGGTCTGAACACGACAGAATCTAGTCTCTTGATTGTGGAGTCATGCGAGAACCCAAATGAGGATTTCTCATCCACCTTATTCCAGCAGCGATTATGCATGCATGACAGAGGACAGTAATGAGGTGGCAAATAGGGCAAGAGGCTAGCTGGAGGAGGACCGGTGTCAGCAACTCCTAAGCTGTAATGAGGCACGATGCAGCCTAGGCTGTTCCTCTGGGCTTTTCCCTTGCTCCCTGTGGGACTTGGATGTGTGACAGAAAGCCAAATGCCTCCTCGTCCTTATCCGGAGGCAATGGAATGCTGAACGCAGTATTCCCAAGCTTTGGTGTGCATTTATACCATTGAAATTCTAATCTGATTGCCAATGAGGCATTGAGCTGCTCCCTGGAATCTCGGATAAACCTTAGGGTGTGCAATATGAAACTCTTTAAGCTGAGCTTGAGGGAATAGTCCCCTTAGGCAAATGGTCTCAATGCGTGGTCTTATACATAGATAATTCTTAAAACCAATACATATGTCAACATAGCAGGATCTGCGCATACTCCCCTTCCAGTACCTTTCGGCCTATTTAGACTTGTTACTTCATACCTTGACCAGACAGCTCTCTGATTAGTTAAAATGGGTTCCAAGTTGTGGCCAGAATCAATTTTACAGTTTTGATGCTGACTATCAAGACTACCCTACCTTAACTCAATACTACAAATGTATACTCCCTCCCACCAGCTTAGGTCAGTGAATGTGCAATGCATTGTTGTTCCCTAAAAATGAGGCAAAAAGTCACTCTCCAAAACTTTCATCCTCTCTTTTCCTCTCTGGTGGAAGGAGCTGCCAACCTCCACTTGAATCGCTGAAACCATTACATCTTTCAACAAGCAACTGAAGACACACCTCTTCTGCATGCCACACTCTTAAAACCAATGCACTTACACATATCGGTTTTTTATAGTATACACACTGTATTTTGTATTTACACACCAGGGCCGGCGCTAGCATTTGGGTGCCCTAAGCACAAATAGAGATTCGGAGAGAGATTCACCTTTTTTCTCGACTAGGTCTAGGCCTATATTACTTTTGTATTGCACACTGCTTTTTGAAATATTTTATTTGTATTTATACAAGTAGCCTATTGTTGACACACGACCCACACACACCCACACTTGGTGCCCTACACACACACACAGCACCGGCACCTGACACATAGTATACACACACACACACACACACACCACACACACAGATAGTTAAACTGATTTTATTAAGTCATATTTTAGTCATGCTGCATGATAGTTAAACTGATAATCTCAATTATTTTACTTTTTTTATATAAATTACTGATTACTGATCATGACTGTAGTCATTTGAAAAATCAGGATTATTGCACTTTTACCTTAGAGAACAAAGAGAATATAAACTCATATACATATGTTAACTCCTGCTGATGTCATGTCTATCTCATCTAGATTCCTGATTTCTTAAATTATCGTTCACTCTTAAAGATAAAGGTGTTTCACAATGCCACAGAAGAAACTTTTTTTTGTCTAAATGGTTTCATAAAGAACCTTTAACATCTGAAGAACCTTTCTGTTTAACAAAAGGTTCTTTGGGGTGAAAGAAGGTTCTTCAGATTGTAAAAAGGTAAGAAAGAGATGGTTCTTTAAAGAACCTTTCACTGAATGGTTCTTTGTGGAACCAAAAGTAGTTCTTCTATGGCATCGCTGTGAACAGCCTTTTTTAAGCACCTTCAGTAAAACTCTAAGGGCCAGATTGACTAACAGCTTGAGCCAGCGCAAACCATCTTTTGCAGTTAAAACAGAACTGTCAGGATTTACTAAAGATGCGCAGTTTGCTGTGTTTAGCAAATCTGGCCCTAAAACTTTTTCAAAATATAAAAATAAAATATAATCCTAATATTAATTCCAAACGATATTCATGTTTTTCTATTATTAAAACATCAACAAAAAGGCTTTGCATTTTGGCACAGAGGTTGCATAAGCACACTTGTTCATTAACCACATTAATCTTTGGATTTATTACAGTTCATCACTGAGAAGGTTCGATGGCAGATCTAGCCAGATCACAACCATATGAAGGAATACAGACTCACTGTATTACACTTTCACTTGAGCAGAACACCTCAATAGAGATCGCTAAACTCATCAGTGTTTTTTCCACAGTGTAAGAGTGTGCGCATGGCTGCCAGGTTGTCGTCTCATCTTCATTTCTTATCAGTCATGGAAAAAAATTCTGGCAACATATTTTTTGTCATAGTTCTCATTAACGAAATGAACACCAGTTTCAGAGTGCATTTACACCTGGTCTATTTACATTTGGATGTCTATATGATTAAATTGTCCAAGTATAAATAGCCACTTTGTCAATTATTCAACTCAACTAAAAGCAAAACTAAAGTAACTGCAAAAAAGAAAACTTGCTACACTATTGTTCTCAAAGCTCTGAAAAATCTGTTCCCCTTCAGGCTTGGCAAAACGGCCTTTCCCTCCCTGTAGTTTCAGTTCTTTTTAGATGTCAGCTCTGGCAGATAACAAACTGTTATCAGCTGGGGTATGGGCCCTTTTGTAATTGCCTTTCACTCACCGGCAGGACCTGCCGGTGACGTGAGCCCCATGTTTAGCCTTCTTTTTCTCATCCCTACCGGCCCACGCCCCCGCCGCCCACCCTGCCAGCAAGCGCAAACACAGCTGATGCCTGATGCCATGCCTCATGGGGGTCATGATTGGATGTGTGATTGCAGCACAGCACTGCCTGGCTGGTGCCTTTCCTCTGCGGTCTGCAACAAATACACAAAGAGAATCGCAAATACACAAATTTCAAGAAGTACGGCTCGCAATCACCAAGCCGCCCACAAATACATCTGCATTGGAACTGATATCCATAACCACTCTCGAGAGAGAGTCACATGTATCTGTGTATCTCATTTCATCTGACTGCATGGATGACTTGCAAACGATTATTCCTATAATTATCAATGGTAAGCGAATCCATGAGTGTTATAACTGATCTGAACCCAGCAGGTGTATACTTCAAACAATGATCTTATTCCCTCTCATCCCAGCACATCTCCATACAGAAGCTCCTTTATTTAAAGCGACAATGCTGCAACTCTCAAGGTTAAAGCTAACAACGTGTTACAAATGTCTGTTCCTTTGAGGTGAAGATGAACATTTCTGTTCCTGGAACAAGACAGAACATTAAAGTTTGCGTAAACACTAGTAATGAGGTGAAACAATGCACCTTTGGTACTAAATGTCAAATAATAAACAAAATTAACAGTTTGAAAAGTTTTTACCCATCATTTCCATATCCTTGTTATTAAATTTCATGTTCCATTTGTCAAATCTTAAAACACAGGATGATACTTCAAGAGTTTATTCATTTTTGAGTACTGATAATGGACATTTTTAATTTTTATGATTCTTATGCCTTGTGTCTGACCACATATATAAAATATGAATAAATGCAATTAGATGTGCAGTTTTTATATGCTAATCTAAATGTATGCTAGTATAAGCTAATACCCAAACATACATAATGTAGCTGAACATTCCTACCAAATTTGAATTTTTCATTTTATGTTTCAAATTTCAAACTGATCCCAAGCAGAAGTCACATTTCTGAAAAGAACATGGTCAAAATGGGTTAAGAGTTTCCTAAAAAAAAAGAAAGAAAGAAAGAAAGAAATGTATGAAAAGACAGTCAGATCTATATCTCGAGCTGTGACCTGCGAGTGCTGTATGTGTGGAGAAGGAGTGATATTACAAAGATTCATACAGCACAAAGCTTTAAAATTGTGCCCCAAGGCACTGGCGCACAAACAGCCAGTTTTATTATTCATTCTTAAAAAAGGTGAATTAAATGTTTGTTGTTATACACACAAAACCACTGACATCTAAATCCATATCCTATTTCGCTGGGGTGGCAAGATCAGTCTCTCTCTCGCTCTCTCGCTCTCTTTTTTCTTTTATCATTGTCGTCCTGCCACTATGAGGGGCCGCTTGTGTCCTTTTCACAAGCTATTCATCCTACACATCCATCATCCAAACTCATTGTGCCATGCTTGTTATTTTCCAATTTTCAGCTGGTGAAAGAAATTATTTACTCATAATTGTGGCCCACACTCTAAATTAAATGGTACACATTGGAAAACAATGTCATTTTCAGTAAATGTTTTGTGAGGAGCCGATCCAAATAATTCACAACGCCACTGAACGCCAGTTACGCCATCGTATAATAATGTGATGTAGACTCAAGTGATCCATACAGGAGATAAACTAAATTAACGAACTGCACTATCTTGTCATGTTTCAAACTAGGGCTTCCTTAACAGATGCTGGAAATGTAGCACCTAAATCAAAACCCTCGGAAAAGGAGCCATGCAGAATAAAAACACTATGCTACTGTAGATTTCTCTCATGCATGAGTGTCTCCTGCAGTCACAGGCTCATCAAACATCAATACTTCAGCAATGTGGGGCACAGTGTCTGAGAAGCTACTTTGAAAGTGTAGCTTGTCATACTACAAGCTGCTTATAATTTTAAGCAATTCATCTAGCATTAAGATACCATTGCAACCTGCCCCCTATCATATCTTTTATGATAAAATATATAAAAATAAAATATTTTAGTTAAATTTTTAGAGTAATCAAAGACAAATAAATCCAAAATTTTACTAAATAATATAAAATCTAATTCAGACATTTGAGGTCAGCTAATATTTTATAAATTAATATGTTTTATTCAGTGAGAATACCTTAAATTGATCAAAAGTGACAGCAAAAAAACATTTATGTTACAAAATGATTTCCATTATAATAAATTAGCTTCCCTTAAAAAATAAAACAAGTGTTTTCAACATTTTTAATAATACATCTTTCTTAAGGAATCATATCAGAATATTAGAATCATTTATAAAGTATCATGTGACACTGAGTCTGAAAATTCAGCTGTGCATCACAATAATAAATTAAATATACAGATAAAAAAAAAAAAAAAACAATCCACAAAAAACATTACTTAACTTAATACAAACAATCAATTAATCCTAAAATAAACACTCACATACACACAGTTATTATATTTCATTTATATAAAAATTTGTTTTCAGTATTGGTAATAATAAGAAATGTATCAGCATAACAGCAAAACAGGAATCAATTACATTTTAAAGTGTATTAAAACAAAATACAGTTATTTTACATTAAAATCATAATTCACAATATTCCTTACTGTATTTTGGATCCAATAAATGAAGCCTTGGTGAACATAAAAGAGACTTAACAAACCTATTTAGAAATATAACATATTATATCTAAGAAATATGATTGTTATTTGAATTATTGTAATAAATATTTTTTTATTTAATATTTAATTCCAATTTTCAATTGGTCTAGCAAGTGAATATTAAGAATTAATGCAAGAATCAGTGTTTGGTAAGTTAATGTGAAAAACTTATCAGTTACTAGCTACTGATTACATCTTCAGTAGTGTAAACAGATTACTATTTGTTCACTCTAAAAAGTATTGCACTGCTTATTACTTTCTTACTTTCTGCTTATTACTTAATTACTTTCTAAATCCCTTATCAACCTCGACCAGTTGAACAATACAAGGAAAGACATCAAACTGCTCTTCTGATTCTTTCAAATAAATAATATAAAATTGCATAAATTATTTAAGTATTTAAAGGGAGAAGGTTACATTAAAAAACATACATTTTAACAATGTTAAATCCACTATTCTATTGTTCTATAGTATACAGTAATGCAATTACAGAAAAAAATAAGAGTAGTCTCCAACTGTACTGTTCAAGGGAAAAGTAATTTAATGACAGTAATTAATTATTTTTAGCTAGTGACTTTGCATTTACTCTGCAACACTAGTGAAACATCTGTACTTAACGGTCTAAACGGGTAGCGAAGGAAGTGAAAACCCTCGCATGAAGGTGGCTGGCATCAGTGGGTTATCTCAGTAATGCTTAAAGTATATTCACTCAGCTAGCGCAAAGCTCAGCATATACACAAGCAGCCAACAGTGAGGCAGCAAGAGCGCACCGTAGATGTGAGGAGGAAAATACACATCATCGTTAGCTCTCTCAACTTCCTCTCTGCTTGACTGCTGCGCCGAGCAGCCCTCCGGTTGTTCTGTCTGTCAGCTAGAGTCATCCTGGAAGGGGGGCCGCGCAACAGAGCTGACAGAAAGCATACTTCCCTTATTGATGTTAAGAAGAATACTACTGTAAAGCGCATGCTGGAGGGGGAACTCACAGCATGGAGAGATCCAGAAATATCTGTTGAGGTCAATTGGGGACTTGATGTACTATTGCATACAAAGTAAATGCGAGAATATCATACTACATGGACATGCACTTCTTCTTGCTAATGATCTGTTAGTGCAACAAAATTGCCATTAAGGACCATTCACACCAACTACGATAACTCTAAGTTTGAATTATCTTTCTAATTCATTGAGAATAGAGAAGTCCAAGGCACAGCTAGAAGGACAATGACAAAGAAACACAATTCACATTCAGACTGTGATCACACTCAGCTCACCTTTAGAGTCTATTGGTTGAGTCGATTCGAAACTCTGATTCAGTTATTCATTTGAGTCATCACTCAAGAGTGTACATGGAAGTCCTTACGTGGCACTTTTGCATATTAAAATGTTTTAGTACTTAAGTAAATATGGTTGATTATTACTAGTGGTCTATATAAATGAAAAAAGATTTAATATTATTATTTAATATCAATATTATAAAATTTTATTTATTAAAAAATGGAAAACATGCCTCGATTATTTTTAACTACTGCAGTTTTTGCACTTTTTGCATTGAACAATTTAAACTTGCCAACAATACCTTTGGTTGAAAAAAATTATATGAAATATTTGTTTCTTTGATGAAAAAAAGTCCTGTAATATTTTTTGAAAGAAAAATAAATGGCCCTTTTAAGTAATTTTGGAATTTAATTTTTCAAAGTAAATGAAATATATATATTGTAGCTCATACATTACAGTAACCATATACTTTATCATAATGTTACCAGGAATGTAATGTAATACTAATAATTACTATCATATTACATTAATTACCAAAATTTATCTTTACACCATACACTTAATATATATGTGGCGAGTCAGCTGCCTCCTCATATATATATTAATATATCACACACACACACATACATACATAATATATATATATATATATATATATATATATACACACACACATACATACATACATACAAGTTATATACTTTGTTCCTCCATTTTTTTTGCTTGTTTTTATTTTAGTTTGTGCCTTTTTCTTTATTTTGTCATGTTGACATTGTATTTTTGTTCACCTAAAAGAAAGAATGAAAACAAACAAACCAACAACAACAACAACAACAACAACAAAACAGTAGGTCAAAGGTTATTAAAAAATATTGACTTTTTTTAAAGATATGTTATTGATCTGTTGTATCGATGAAATCTAAATGTATACCAACACTCTTATCATTTTTAAGGACATGTGATGCTAACAAAGGACATTTTATATTGACATTTTAAATAACTGGGTAAAAAAAAGGGGAAAATAATTGTTAGAATAATTCAAGTGTGCATATAGTTTATTTCTGCCCCAGTGGGTTAATACCGTCCAGCCTCCATGCATGTTCCCAACAACAGATAACGGCACTTTGAGAGGACTGTATGTTTTATCTATGGCCAGATGAGCAAGTTTAACAGCAGATATAATTTGATTCAATCAATACTGATTTCTACTCAACATTAAGTGCTTATTGTGGTTCTGATGTGCTTATCAGAGTGGCAGTGCAATTAGTCAGGCGAGGGCAGCAGGGTCAAAATCATTCAACCAATCATTCCTCGAGTGTAACAATCAGGCCACTAGAAAAACATTCTGTCCAATTACAGAATGACATGATGGTAATGGCACACAGGGCCAGAAAAGGTTATTTCCTGTAATATGGTTTGTTTGTTATAATCCTGGGGATCATATTCAATCTTGAAATGCTTAAAATTTGTAGAAGATACACTTTTTAGTGGAGATAATACGAAAGTCATATGTACCTTTTAAAATACTAACAGAAATGAGCTAGTCAAAACATTGCAATAGTGTTTTCTATACAAAAGTTTTTCAAACGTTTTTATAATAAACACCCAAATATGAGAGTCTCACTGCATGCAAGGTATTTACTTGTATAAAATCAGCTGTATATTATAATTTATGTTCTCACTGACAGTGTGAGAAAAATATGTTGTAAAATTGTTGTATGTGTCTGTGTTTAGATAGATAGTTATAAATGTCTAATAAATATCACTTCATATGATTTAATATAATTGATTTGTATTTATTTTAGAATATATATTATTTAAAATATTAATGCTAGAAACAAAAACCTGGATATTAAACCTGCAAAAATAAAAATAAAAATAAAAATAAAAATTAGTAATCAAACAAAAAGTAATATATACTATTTTTAACAATAAAGGAGGACAATTTTAGGGTCCAGAAAGAAGGAGGAAGACCTAAAAACAACATAGCAACCATCCAAAACACCCTAGCAACCACCTAATAACCTAAAAAAACACAAAGAAAGTCCTAACGTAATGAACTGCAACTTTTGCAAAAGCAAAACCAACAAAATGTACTAATTTAGTTTTCAAATAATCTTTAAAAACAATAATCTTTGTTTTTCTTTTTAGAAACACAATGAATCACAAAATAAAAAAAACCACTCAAACCTACATTATACACAACACTAAAAAAATAACACTATTTTTTGATTATGAATAAATAACGAAGAAAGCTTTCATGTGTGTGGTTACTGTGAGCCTCCCAGGAAAAAGCAATTTAGTGTGTGTGTGTGTGTGTGTGTGTATCAGAAGTATAAAAGAAGAAAGCGTGTGTGCTTGTGTGTATGTTGCCTTTCATGGCTTATCTCTTATCTTGACCAATACCTCAGTATCATCCCTTTGCAGCTGCACACATCAGTTGAAGCTTTTGCCATCCATAAACAGACCCATACAGTTTCATTAACCTCAGGTGGTAACAACGCAATTAATTTTTTCCATCTTCTCAAGTCTCACTCAAACCTGTCCTCGGTATGTAAAGGGCAAGGGGAAAAGACTCAATCCTCATTGAAATTACACCTAAATCAATGTGTTTCTGGGATTGAAAAGTGAGGAATCCTTGCACTATGGGTGCTGTCATCCAGAAGAGGATTTAAAGGGATAGTTCACCCAAAAAGGAAATTCTGACATAATTTACCCACCCTCATGTCATTCCAACACTGTATGACTTACTTTCTTCTGTGGAACATGAAGAAAGATACTTTGAAGAAGTTTTTTTTTCTTCAGCTGTTTTTTAAAGGGATAGTTCACCCAAAAATGAAAATTTGATGTTTATCTGCTTACCCCCAGGGCATCCAAGATGTAGGTGACTTTGTTTCTTCAGTAGAACACAAATTTAGATTTTTAAGTCCAGCCGTTGCAGTCTCTCAGCCATATAATGCATGGCAATAGTAACAAAATCTATGAGAGTAAAAAAACATGCACAGACAAATCCAAATTAAACCCTGCGGCTTGTGACAATACAGTGATATGTAAAGACACAAAACGTTCGGTCTGTGCAAGAAACCGAACAGTATTTATATAGTTTTTTACCTCTGATTCAAGCAATGTCCAAACTGTTAGAACTCTTATGAACGTGCATTCACAGCAGTGCCTGAGGCATCTTCTTCTTCTTTCTTCTTCTTCTGCTTTACTGTGAATCGCAGGCTTATATGTGCATTACCGCCACTTATCTCTCAAATGGACCACTGACACTTCTTATTGAGATTGTAGATAGAGTTTCAATGGTCCATTTGAGAGATAAGTGGCAGTAATGCACTTATAAGTCTGTGATCCACCTGAAGAAACAAAGTCACCTACATCCTGGATGCCCTAGGGGTGAGCAGATAAACATAAAATTTTCATTTTTGGGTGAACTATCCCTTTAATGTTTCATCTGGTTTTACTTACGTGATCTCATGACGAAAATGTAAATAAATACCAACAACAACAAAAAAACACACCAACAAACACAAATCACACCAGATTCAAAAACAAACAAATGCACTAAGAAGTATCAATCAGCTAGCACTTATCGTTTTCATGCACAGTTATGATTACAGCTCCATATCGCTTTTCAGATGTAACAAGCTTGCTTGGTAACTCAGCTGGCATGAAATTGGACTTACTGTAGGATGCTGAATCTTTGAGTATGAATCTTGTCAAAAACATGACTCAGAATGAAAGAGCTGAAAGATGAGACATCGAAAAACAAGCTAAAACGGGACGCTTTTACATCACATTCGCTTTTGATCATACTATATAGGGTAGGTTTAAGTGTAGTGCAGATGAAACATTATTTTAAAATGTCACAGAGCATAACGCCACTCAATGGATATTTCAAATCAGAGCTGCGGTGACACCTACAAAACCAGCTCCACATAAAATGTACCATATGTACGTTCATCTGTTACAGAGAAAAAAAAGACACTTTCAACGCCACTCAGCTGACATTTCACATTGAATATGTGACGAAGCGTACATGGCGCTACGTTTTTCGCCTCTTCCGTCTTTTTGTGTGAGTGTGTGTGTGTGTGTGTGTTGGGGGATCTCTCCTGTTTGCTAAAATTATTCAATGAAAAAATATCTTTTCATTTGATTGTTAAAAAGGTTTTTTTTTTTTTTTTTCAGGTGACATTATGGTGAGTAAGAGTGCTGAAGTCAACCTGTCAGTTCACATGACACTGGTTCCCTCAACAAAAACCCAGTAGGATTTTTCCATTGGCTTTTGGATTAATGCAGACAATTTGTTGGTTTTGTGACCAACAAAAGTTTATGATTCATACATCTTTTATTTATCATGATTCTTGACAAATGAACACTACTTTTATGAATTTTGAAGTCTATATTTAATCACTAAACATAAAAATCTAAACACAGACTATAAACACACTGACCACATGACTTCAACGTAATGACCATTAAGCTTCCAACAACTACTTCAGTCTTAAAACATTTTCCCTAAAAGTCTGAGTTATAATAGTTTTCAAGAACATGATTATAAACACGATGAGTGAGTAGATAAGTTGAACTCTTTTTTTGTGATGATGTTTAATGCGCCCATTACCTCTGTAGTCCCATTTAGCCACTTGTTAGCAACCTTTGCACCTTCATAAAAACAAATAAAAGCTTTTTTAAAAAATCACAATGGAGATTTTGTGATGTATTTTTAATGGTGTGGAATAAAACATGAAAATACATTAAAACATCTTTAACCCACATAATCCACATAATTCATAAAAACTCAAAAAAAGACAGAACCGCAACAAATAAAACAGAACCGGAATACATAAAATACTTTTTTCTGGGCTTTGGCCTACAGGAATACACCAACCCTGCGCAGCTCTCTATTTTCAGCTTTTAAACCATGCTTGTAAGACATTTCACCAAGGTGCTTCCTACATTAAGCATCTCGTTTGAATCCTACGACCTCATGCTCTTTGAATTATTAAACAAATCTATACTCCTCATGGCCAAGAACTCATCCGACCGTTGCATTTGTAACTAAAACATACAGGTTCTCTGAGAACTACCTTGAAATCTCCATGTTTGTGGATGCTAAATTAAGTTATAGCCAAGTCGAGCGTCTGACAAGTCGTAGCGAATGCAAAGCCTAAAGTCTTGCTGACTTCGGGCAGTTTGAGTGAAGTCAACTGAAGTCAGTCCAAATATGAATCCTCAGCTCAGGCAAAGGAAACGGGAGTGATGTGGTGCCACGAGCCGTCTGTCTGATCTATGGCAGAGGGGAAATTAACTTAGATCTCCCTGATATTCATGTCCATCTGGAAAATGAAGACGGATGTCATGGTTCTACTTTCCTGCTCCATCTTTATGAGAAATTTTTTGATTCGCGCCCCTAAGAAAACACATGCCTATTTACTCTATTTAACCACAGTTTTTCTATACACCCAAAATTATCTCATAATCTTCTGCAGTAATTTATGCACCTGGTTTTGTTGGGGTTTTTTTTGGAGTGTTTTTAGCCTTACAGGATATAGCAGTGAGATGTACTCTGTCATTTAGCAATTTCGGTCTTTTCAATACATGGGGAAGTACAAATGGGGAGGCACATATGCGCAAAAATAACTTTCCTCTCCATTATGGCCATGTATTATGCAAATTACCTGCTCCGTTCCCTTCACATTGCATGATTGGGTTGAATATGTGCATGTCTTCACTAATTTCCACTACAATAATCCTCTCACTTTGTGCTCTCCGTAATTACAATCATCTGCTGCATAATTACAATTTTAAAGCATTGTATTGGGGAGCTTCAATGTGACAGAAGAATAATAGAGAGGAGGAAACTGAAATCTGGTTATTCCGGGCAGTACGTGAGATATAGAAAGGGAATGGCCAGTCAGCAGCTGTGTTGAGTGGGAGTGGAGTGGGTAGATGTTGGGCTAGCGCTGCTAATGGACGTGTCGACAAACTTCACCTCACATAATACAGTACTTATATGATGTAACCTCAGATTAATGATGTCTAAAAGGAAGATTCATAAAGGGTTACATTAGAGGCACATTCAGAAAAGCTGATGTAATATTTTGTGGACTGAATGCTATCTGTTAGCATTCAGCTGCTAAGCTAGCGCAAGACCTCTGGGGTTGTGTGTTTGAAATCTTAGATCTTCTTTAATGGCCAGATTTTAAAATGATTTTTAGAAACAGTGTTTAGTTACAGCATCTACCAGCAGTGCTAACAGTGCAGTGCTAACTAGCTAATCCTAAAGGAATACTCAAACGTGAGTAAACTCATTTGACTTTTGTTGTCTTTTCATGTAAGTATAAAGTGTTTAAACTAACACTGAGAGTAATTATGACACACTTTAACAATTTACCACAACTAAATTTCTATGTAGCTTACTAAACCACTGCATCTGATGTTTTCCAGCTGAGGTAGCATACTATGAACTCACACTGTTTAAGTCGAATCTACAGAAGTGACAATCTCTCTCTCTCTCTCTCTCTCTCTCTCTCTCTCTCTCTCTCTCTCTCTCTCTCTCTCTCTCTCTCTCCAGTTAACAGAAAGCCATAGAGTTTTGGCATGACATGAGGATGAGTAAATGAAGAAAAGACACATTAACTTTACAAATGGCTGCCCCTGCTTTTATGGAAAAAGGCTTTAAAAAAAGATGGTTCTTTAAAGGTTTTTTAACAGATATATTACTATACTGAAGAACGCTTATTTTTTATATTAAACAGTTGTTTGTGTTAGAGTTTAGGGTTCTTTATTCCTGCCTTTCTTCCCAACTATACATCTCTCAACATGCTCTAAACAGGTAAATGATTTCATTCTTAAAATCTCTTTGCATTTTCACTTTCAAATTGTAACTGGTCTCCTACCAGTGATGTCTTTTTCTCTTTTTAGTTTGACAGAACAAGTAAATATGAACAGCTCTGTTCAGTTAAGAATGATTCTGTCCTCTTCTTTACTAAGTAACAGAGATTAATTAATTATTATGATTTTTTTAAGCATTACTTGGGTTTATGCATAAATGTATCTAGATTTATATCACTTTTTCCTTTTAATATTGTAATATTTGTATCAATAATATTTGATAATATTAAAAATGCTTATAGTAATAATATAAATATACTTATATTCATGAAAATAAACTATTATTAAAAAGGATATTTATAACAGAATTGAGGTCTTATATAGCACTTTCAAAGCACAATTCTATATGGGTTCTATTTAGCACCAAAAAGGGTTCTGCTATTCAAGACGAGAAAAGCCCTTTTTTCTGGTAGGCTACTGTTTAGAACTATTTACCATATTTCTATAAGACAACAAGGATTCTGAAATTACATATGAAGCTTATATTTAAAAAAGCTAATTGCATTTAATATTAATTTAAGCTATAGCACATTTTCATTTAATTGCAATTAACATGCAATTTTGCACTTAATTATATTTCTTTACATTATGTTATTTTCATAATAATTACTCTTTTTAAAAGTATGCTGTAAGTACTTTTTGACAGGTGTTTTTTTTTGCAAAGATAAGATCAAACCAAGTGGCATTTATTTTAAAGAAATACAGGACAAGCATATTTTTTCAAAATAAAACCGTGTGAATGTGAGGAGAACTAACATGAATTTGCCAAATTAGTTTAAAAGAATGCAAAAAGGGGTTACAAAAGTGAACAAGCTAGTTCTGAGAAAAGCTCTAGCTTCATTTGTTTGAAGATGCCGCTGTATACACTGCTATGAGTTTCATGATAGAACTAACTATAGCAAGTTACTTGATAGGAACAGATGCCAGATGAAGAAAGCAGACCGGATGTGCAGTGTAGATAAACATGCAATTAAAATTAGCATACTTCCACACTTACAAGGTCAACACATCAATATATGGTTTATCATTTTCAGTCATTACTGCACTGAGAAGCTATCAATAATCAAACGCTTCACCATGTGTAGCCATCTGCAGTGAATGACTACATTCAACACGCCATAAAAGAAGTTTACCAACCATCAAAAAGCATAATAAACCAGAGGGAATATGAACGGGGGGAAAAACACATTTTATTGAGACACTTAAAAGAGCAGATAAAACACATTAGCTATGCAATCAACATTTTGATGCAATTTCAGGCTCACCCTCCCTGCAGTGCTAAGCCTTGATCCTGATAGCGCACAACAGGACGTAACATCAGACAGCGCACGAGAGCATCCCGGCACAAGGGTAGCAGCTAATGCGTGCCCCTAGGGCGTCTGGAGACTCTATACAGAAAGCCGCTGGGAACAAACACTGCAGATTCATCTCAAACTGCCCCAATGCTGCGGTTATCACGCAATACCAATACATATGAAATGTGCTTGATGCTATAGAGCTGATGGTCAGTTTCAGAGCCGCTATCAGCACTAACAGATGGCCTTGAGATGACCAACCATTCTTAGAAATAACTTGTGACGGATGCTATAGAATGGCCTTCCGAGAGCCGAATTCACACAGAGAGTTCATGGAAGCCTATCATATGATCTTATTAAGGTCGGTATTTCAACAACACATAGTGTTAGTCAATAGGAATATTAGCTCTGGCAGCTTTTATCTGTGCTATTTCGGCTCCAATTTATGAGCAAAATCTGACATCTAAATGGCAAATGAAACCATCTCAGGCCAGCTGATATGAGGAGTTACTCATGCATATCCTCAGTAAATGTCCCCATCGAGTCCATAATATTGGAGCAATTCAGCAGCTAATTCAACGCCACTCAATTGCTGTGATGGTGTTAATGGTGACTATCAAATATGAAGCAATGTGAAACATTAGCATGAGGAATCTGGGATATTTGAGAGCAAATGCATTTACACAACAAATAGATCAGACTGATTGCACAGAAAAAGTATGATTTATCCTCTTCAATGAAAAATTATCATATGAAATTTACAGAGAGTGACTCCCGGGGCTATAATGTGCTGTGTTATCAGTATCAAGGGCCTTTCTATGGCTGGGTCCTCAAGGGAGTTTAATGGTTCTGAGTGGATCTAAAGAGTCATATGCAGTGAAGTACTTCACCATTCGTGACTTAAATGTTCATATTTTAAAATGCCATATTTATTTAGTACAAATAGTTATATTAAAGTAAATTAATAAAAAAAAAATTATTTAAATTAACCGTATAATTATAATTAAAAATGTACATTTTATTTAGCATCATTCATTTGACTAAATTAATGAATGACTAAGCCATAATTATTATAAAATTTTTAATTGTATTTAGTGTGAATAATTATTATGAATTATTGATTAAGCAATTATTATAACTAAAATGACAACTTAATTTAGTGTGGTTAATTATACTAAATAAAAAAAAAAATCAAGCAATAATTATAATTAATGTGTTATTAAAATGTTTAAAGTACACATTATATTAATTAATGTATATATTAATATTAGTGCTGTAAATCGATTAAAATATAACTAATTAATCACACTTTTTTTTTTTTTCTGAAATGTAATCGCGATTAAACCCACCTAACAGACAGGAGCGGAAAATCCGTTTTTACTGACATATGGCCTGACAACACCTCATCTGACCGCAGTTCACTGATGGTCTACTGGGGTCGTTACTTGTACTGTTTCCGCACTCACTTAGTCTCGTCTAGCCAGACCTTCAGACTGACGGCTGAAGGTCTGGAATCCATGGCAGCTTTCATTGGCCAAGGCATGCCAAACAACCAATCACAGTTCGTTTCGTTTCAGCGTCACGTTTCGGGGTGTGGAAATGTCACCACAATACAAGAATCTTGGACATATTTTAAAGATTCTATGCTGCGAACTTTAAATATTTCACATACTTTTGAGAATCCAGCATTTAGTTGATACTGATAAGCACTAGTTATCACAGTTGTAAACATGATGGCTCTCTTCTTTCGTGAGGGGGTTTGCCACCACGTTATCTTTCTTTCCAGGCGGAACGTTAAAGAACGCGACACACACGTCTCCCAGAAAACCTGTATAATTCAACCAATCCAGTGACGACTTCGAAACTCCTGAAGTGTTTTCACTTTTGTGTTCCATATGCATCAGATGTTCCAGCCAACAGTCCGTGGGCATGACGTCTGAGGCTGAGACTAGCACTCGTTTGACTCATGCCTGGCGCTGAGGTGAAGTTGGAGCGTGTGTCTAAAACGTCTCCCGTTTGATCTGGTCGTAAAGACGTTCTGTGTATAAATAAACGCAATTATTTAGCAGTTGTGAGTGGGGTGGCCAAGTCTAGCTACGCCCCTGCATTATTTGTGTTAAATATTTAACGCATTAAACTGAAAAAATTAATCGCCTGCGTTAATGTGCTAATTTTGACACCACTCATTAATATATATATGACTTCTTAAATTAATTACTTTTTTTTTACTTACCAAGACTGCATTTATTTATGCATATTATCAAAAAGTAAAAACAACAATATTGTGAAATATAAATACAATTTAAAATAACTGTTTTCTATTTTTATATATTTCATTTTTAATGCAATTTATATCTGTGGTGGAAAAGCAGATCGGTGGTAAAGTATTTCAGTAAATATTATTAGTTATTAGTATGAACTTATTGCAACTTGAGTATCAAAAATGTTTGCAACATTTACTCTCTACTTGACTACATTTTTGAATATGTGCTCTTTACTCCACTACATTTATAGTGAGTAATTCAATTAAACCTTTACATTTTAGATGGCACCAACTTTTTCTTTAGCAGTTTATTTCTGCTACAACAGAAGTGATATCGCCATCTACAGGGCATTGAATGTTCTAGTTCTTGTGAGTTTTGCCCAATGCATCCAAACCCGTCAATAAGGCTGCTTTATGTGAATGTAATTGCATTAGTTGCTGAATCGAAGAGTATTGGTTTACTTACGCTGTTTTTGACCACTCAAGCTCAACTGAGAGTTGAGTGTCTGTAAATGTTTAAGAGGCTGTTGAGTCAACCTTGATTTATTGCAATATTGAGACATTCAGGTTTTTTTGTCTCTTCACATATTAAAGGTATCTTGTTTTTCACTGTAATGTCTCATAGGTGTTGAAGACTAGTGCATGAGCCTACATTCAGTATGAGTAAAATACTTGAGTACTTTTCAAGTAGGAAATTGATTATGACTGGTATTGGAATTGGTGACTTGCAACTAATGGAGTAATCTCCATAGTAAGGTATACTTAGGTATTTTTAGGTTCTCTTTACACCTCTCCACATGATCCTTCAGAATTTGTTCTAATATCCTGATTTTCTGCTCACAAAATTTTTCTTATTTTTATCAGTGTTAAAAATGCAACATTTTTCTCATGATTATTTGACAAATAGAAAGTTAGAGTATTGTGCATTCTCATAAAGAAAGAGTATTAAATTTGATATGATAAATCATAATAGGGCACTTAGAGTCAGATACAAACAAAAGCAATCAGAAAGCCTCCAGCCCAATCAACATACCTCTGAAGACCCACTGAGCTTTGAAGTAATTATCTCATCATGCTCGGCTGCACATAACCCCAGGCATGGCTCAGTGTAAAACAGTATTGATCTCAGCATTTAAGAGGAGAAAACATGGAAATGATAACTGATGAAATTATCCTTTGAGCCTTAGCTTGTGTCTTTTGCCTTTTTACCAACAGTTTTTCCTTTATGTTTTTCGTGTACAGATGATACCATTCACACGGATGTGCAAAAATGACTAAAAATGCTGCATTATGCATGCCAGGACAGTAGTTGGCGCTGTGATTTGTAAAGAAACTCATATTTAACCTATAGACTTAACATGTAATAAGGGCCTTTAGCACCACGGGAACCTTTTTATAGTACCACCGGAACTGGATGCGATTTTAGTGCTGGACTGCCTTTTTCAAGAACCAAATTAGCTCCTACTCCGGAGCAGGGTCTAACCAGCACAACTGGTACTACCAGAGACGTAAGTATACATTGATTGGCCAGACGCATTCGAAAACGCCCTCACCTGCTATGATTTAAAATGCTGTATACAGTAAACATACTGTAAACAATGTGTCAACTTATTTCGCAAGTAAGATGAACAGCGATAGATGGACGGACACTGAAGTGCAGGCATTGTAGCAAATGTAGCACTGCCAGTTGTCATTGGAGATTCTTAGTCCTCCTTTCCGTTCTTTCAATTGCTTTATGTATACATTGACATTCCATGTCCATTATTGTGAAACCTGTGAGACACAACAAAAATCACAGCATCCTTCATCCTCCTGTTGTTAACGTTGTTCTTCTTTGTTTCTGCTGTTGAATGCCGCACATAAATGCCGTCACTGTCGACTGGCTTACGTCACTTCCTAGTACACACTGTCGGTGCAAATGCAACCCTTTAAATGGTACTGGGAAATAGTTCACGCAAGATCGTACCAGTACTGTACATTTAGTTCTGGAACTAAAGCAGTGCGAAAAGCCCTATACACATGGCATCAAAAAATTCACATTTATGTAATTTACACAAAGATAGTTGTATCGTTTTTAAACCCTCAAAATGTATTGCATTGCACTGTAAACAAATGGCCAAAACGCATAAAAAGTTTTCCATTTTCAGTTGAAAACGCTCTAGTTTAAGTGCCCCCTGAGTCAATTTAAAATAAAATCAAGGCCACTTAGACAGTATTCTCATCTCTGCTCCTCTTGTTCTAGTGTGTTGAGTGTTTGAAGCAGATGTCATCTATACCTTGTTTGCCCCACACTCTCGTCATGCTGAAATAACTCTAGCAATTAGCTGATTTAGCACTGAACTGCCTTCACACAGAGAGAAAGGCAGAGAGAGAGAGATAAAGTTGCTATTATTATGTAACACGGCTCTGAGGCTGGATGCATTTTCTCCTGACATAGTAAAACAAGCTAAAGTACAAAATGTGCTCCAAGGGCTATCAATGTAAAGGCATCTGAAAAGGTTCTGACAAAGTATTAAATATTTTAACCTCCGCTGTTGCGTGTGATCTTGCCATGGGCGCCAAGCTTTGTTAGAGACCAGACACTACTCATTCAGTCTGGCTTTTAGTCACTCTAGCGACTTACAAATCTTCTTCCTCACACAAAATCACCATATGGCTTCAGAAGACATGGAATATACTGTAATGCAGGAGTTATGTTTTAATGTAATTATTTTAATATTACATTAAAGCTGAATTTTCAGCATCATTACATGATCCTTCAGGAATCGTTCTAATATGCTGATCTGCTGCTCTACTATTAATAATGGCTTTTATTATTATCATATTTATGGACTATTTTTTCTAAATCTGTTCGAAAGCAAAAACAAACAGACCCAGATTTTGCTGGGATCAAACTAGTATTACACTGAATCTAAAATTTCAATCCTTCTGTGAATCTTTCATCTTGTCACCCTAAACTGTTTCAGGAAGAGCAGGCAATAATAAATCCTCATCTTCAGCTGTGATACCCCGCAGTGTAAGCACAGTACTTACACTCTCTCCCAGAGTCATTTTCTGCACAACATGGTAGTGTGATACTGTTTCCTATTATTTCTCTTGTTCAAATAGTATATTCATGTGCTGCAATTCTCATGTATTTTCACTGGAGTGCAAAACGCAATATATTGCATTGTCAAAACTTAATATAAGTTTTCATCAAATTTTACTCATAAAATTATTCATATTTAACATTCATTTAACCTCATTTTGTGTGATGAGAAAGAAGTCATAGAGTTCAGGTAATCATAATAGATGCACATGAGCACATTACATGATCTTTTTTAATTAGTGACTAATTAACCTGAATAAACATTAATCCACATAATTAGATGCGTCATGCTCATTCAAACTGAAGAGGACACATCACATTATTTTTTAGGCAAGTGGATATGAAATTATTTTAATTTAGAATTATTGTAACTAGGCAGATACATGCATACATAAATAACATCCCAGAACCAAGAGCAGGATGATCTTAGACTTCAGCCTCATAACCATTTTTCCCAGTTATATCGGAGATAAAAAACATTCCTTATTCTTTTTAGCTTTAGTGATTTGATAAATAGATATGGCTACACTACACTGCAAAGGCAGCTTGTGTTTTGTTGTGCATGCCTCTGGGCTGAATAGAAAAATAAATGTGGTTTTAGATCAGCATGAGCAGCAAACGGCAAAAAATCACTTAGAATTTCTTTCATTCCATTTCTAGCAAGAAACCAAATCTTGTAGACCGCACACAACTGACCACATATTGCTCAAATCAACAAAAAATAAAAACAAATGAGCCTGTTAATTTCTAAATCCATGTCTTATCTAACAAACTATTTCATCAGTGCAGGATATTGCAATGGGAAAAAGGGTTGCAAATGTCATTTGACTTTGTGCAGACTTCAAAACATCCATTCTCTCTCAGAATACTTGATTTATGACAAATTAATGCTTTATGCTGAAAATACGCTTGCAGCTCTGTTGTATTCCAGCTTAGGTGGTTATTGGTTGAGTCGTTGCTTTTGTCTATGAATATTAGCTCTAAATGACTTGCTTGTAAAATTCTTGTAACATTTATGAGACCTTTATGGGAAGCAGTGTTGCCCAGCCAGTGATTTTATCATGGACAAACACCTTTCATTGTTAATATGGTTGATACTTCTAACATTTATTGAACTTGTACTCCAAATGTTGCAATTACTGGCATAGGACATAGACTTCCCAGTCCTAGTAGAATTAAAGCATTGTATTTTACCTTGCAATATCATTATCATGATGGTTCACTAACTTATAATAAGGCAAATGGCTTCTGTTTCTTCTGTTTCAATACATCTGTTCTGAGAGTAAGTGGGTACAAAATTAGGCGATAAGAGAGCTTTATGGCAGCAACAAATGCACGTTCAATATATTTCAAAATATACAAAAAAGGAAAAGTTATAAGAAAGTATTTTGTGTGAAAGTGACGTGACATACAGCCAACTATGGTGACCCATACTCAGAATTCGTGCTCTGCATTTAACCCCTCAAAGTGCACACACACACAGCAGTGAACAGACACACACCGTGAACACACACCCGGAGCAGTGGGCAGCCATTTATGTTGCGGCGCCCGAGGAGCAGTTGGGGGTTCGGTGCCTTGCTCAAGGGAACCTCAGTCGTGGTATTGCCGGCCTGAGACTTGAACCCACAACTTTAGGATTAGGAGTCAAACTCTCTAACCACTAGGCCACGACTTCCCCGTGCACAATTGACTTAAAACGTGGTAACAAATTATTATATTGAGCGCACAATTTAATAAACAGATTGAATGAATTAGTAAACTGTGCACATGATTTACTTTTTTTTCTCCTGCTTGTCAAGTGCAGGGCTCTGTATTTCTGAGGGAATGAATCCGTACTTTACGAGGTAACGAATTATTATATTCTGCACACAATTTACTTAAAACGAGTGAACAAATAATTATATCAAGTTTATTATATTACTTATACACCAAGTCAACCAAACAAATCAGAAATATGAAAAGGATGCTTCTTTTTACATTCTGAAGTCTGTTTCGTTATAGTAAGACTTACGCACCCATACAAGTCAGGAAATGAGCACCCCCTGCTGGCTGGACTAAAACTAGCTCCAGACGCAAGTCTGCGTCATTACACAAGGACTTTTGCACCCATTCATGCCTTATTGAGGTTGGGAATTCATGACAACATAATGTCAGGAGGCCAGTTTAATGCCTCATCTGAAGAATGCTCCTTTTTACAATCTAAAGTCTGCGTCATTACACTATGACTTTTGCACCCATTCAAGCCAAGGAATGATCACCCCCTGCTGGCTGGACTAAAACTAGCTGCAGCAGCAAGCTACATTTTCAGAAATTGTCTCCCACCAGTGTACCGACCAGGCTCTGGCCTGCTTAACGTTAGTGAGGAAGCAGACTCTGCCTACTGCATCTAACAGCTGCATTCGTAGTCGGTGCCTTAATGATGCTGCTCTAACAGAGGGGTAGCGCATCCTGATAAGCACAGCACGGCCATCAGGATCAGGATGCGCTAACAGCCTAAACAATGAGGACAAATTCATATTTAAGGTGGGGAATTAATGACAACAATATGTAAGGAGCCCAGTTTAATGTTTCATGTGGACAATGCTCCTTTTTACAGGTGCCGTTCTAACGCTTTATCAAATAGCTGCTTCTTTTTACATTTTGAAGTCTGTTTTGTTGTACTAAGACTTACGCACCCATACAGGTCCGGGAATGATCACCCCCTGCTGGCCAGACTAAAACTAGCTCCACCTGCAACCTACATTTTCACAAATGGTCTCCCACTACTGTACCGACCAGGCTCTGGCCTGCTTAGCTTCAGTGAGGAAGCAGACTCTGCCTACTGCATCTAACAGCTGCATTCGTAGTCGGTTCCTTGATGAAGTTGCTCTAATAGAGGGGTAGCGCATCCTGACAAACACAATTCGGCCATCAGGATGCAATACCTGCCTAAACAATGAGGTAAAATTCATAACTGAGGTGGGGAATTAATGACAACAGAATGTCAGTAGGCCAGTTTAATGTGGCATATGAATGACACTCCTTTTTACAGGTGGCTGTCTAAAGCTTTATCAAAAGTTTGCTTCTTTTTATACATTCTGAAGTCCGTTTTGTTATACTAAGACTTTCGCACACACACAAGTCATGGAATGAGAACCCCCTGTTGGCCAGACTAATACTAGCTCCAGCAGCAAGCTAGTTGTTCACAACAGCCTACAAGCCATCAGAATGTGCTACCAGCTTCAAAAAGAAAACAAAGTCAAATTCCTAATTGACGTGGGGAATTCATGACAACAGAATGTCAAAAGACCAGTTTAATGCCTCATCTGAAGGAAGCTCCTTTTTACAATCTAATGTCTGCGTCATTACACTAGGACTTTTGCACCCGTTCAAGCCAAGGAATGATCACCCCCTGCAGGCTGGACTAAAACTAAACTAATCAAAAATAAAAATTACTCACAAATGTCCTAACACCAAATTCACCCTCCCTATAACCTTCAAAAAAATAATAAAGCTGCTCTAATAGAGGGGTAGCGCATCCAGCTGCTCTAATAGAGGGGTAGCGCATCCTGATAAGCTCAATATGGCCATCAGAATGTGCTACCAGCCCAAACAATTAGGTCAAATTCATAATTAAGGTGGGGAAATGACAACAGAATGTCAGGAGGCCAGTATAAAACGAGGGAACAAATTAATAAATCTTGCACACAATTTAGTAAACTGAGGGAACGAATTACGAATAATATATACTGTACATACATACATACATATATATATATATATATATATATATATATATATATATATATATATATATATATATATATATATATATATATATATATATACCACACACACACACACACACACACATACCATATATACATATATATATATATATATATATATATATATATATATATATATATATATATATATATATTCAGAGGGTTCACAGACAAATTCTTTTTTTTATGACTCATCTTGCACTTGTGGGCATGTCTAATGACAAATCCAATCAATTCATAATCTCCATAACTATAACATCCATCAAACCAACATCCACAAAAAAAGGGTTCACAGACAAATTCTTTTTTTTCCTGATATAACTATTAAAGGATCAGTCTTTTAAAATATCCCACACCAGCTTCCTGTTTCAATCAGAAATACATCAGAATGTGAAAGAAAACCAATTGCCAAAGTCCACAACCAACCATTGTCTTCCAACATCTATCTCCTGTGCGATATTTCACAGCCTTTTTGAACTACATACTGTACATGCTATTTCGTTTTCACAATCTCTTTTATTGCTTCCAATAATCTCAAGAGATTTTATAAGAGTCAAGATCCTGCATAATGGGATGCAATCCACATTCATGATAGAAAGGGATTATACCCCGCAAGCTATATTTAGAGCAGAAAGTTTACTACTTTACAACTTGCTCGCACCTATCAGCAGCAAACTGTAACTGTGATGAATTTTAAAGGCTCCTTAATCCTTTTAAATCTCTGTCACATCCGATACATTGAGATGTCCGCTAGAAAAAAAAAAAAAAAAAAAAAAAATTCACGCTGGCTTTTGGAATTGTGTCTGCACTCAAAAGGCAGCCTGTGTAGGGATTCTATGCTTGTGCTGCCTTGGCGGAGATAACCCAAACACTCCAAGGCCTTCACGGGGGATTACGGTCTGTCAGTGCCTGGCGGCTTTGACCAGGAGACCTCACCTTGAGAGAGGAACATTCAGCAGGGGTTCAAATGTTCTATCTGGGCCACTGTGGGATTAGCATGTGAGACAGGACCAACGACTGTGAAATAATTCTGAATTCGTCGGAACACCCATTTCCATGGAGCGACTCTCTTGAACACCGTGGCTTAAATGGCTGAACCCTGGATGTGCGATTAGTGTGAGAGAGTGGCGTTAATCATTTCTTGATGTCTACATCAAAAAGGACTGTCAAGCTACAGATGCAGCGCTATCCTATGTATATTAGCATATTTTGAAGATAGCGTGCACATTATGTGTGGAGGGCAGGGTAAGATGTGCCACTTTGTGTCTAAGCTGTTCTCTAGGCAAGAAGAAATATGGGTCTGCTATCAACTTGACCTGAGGGGTAAGCAGTGCCATGTCAGTATTGGAATTATTAGTATTAGGCCACTAGTATTTTTTTTATGACCAAAATATATTTCAAATATGCTAAATATATACATATGTTATATATATAAAAAAGTAGTTAAAATAAATTATATGGGGACCTGAGGGGAAAGCTGTGCCATGTCAATACTGGAAATATTAGTATTATTATTATTGTATATTTTTTAAATAAACTATATATATATATAGAATAAATCAATAACATTATATATTTTTTTACATTTATTTTTCTTTTTTTCAATTACAAAATACACATTCAAAAACATTCCGAAATACTAAAATACCATACATTATATTACACTTTGAATATTAAAACACATGTTGGTTGCAACATTTAATTTTTTTATGGACAACATATTATTATTGAAAATACATTAAATTGATCAAAATATGTGGTGAAATATAAGTAATTAAAACTTATATGTAAATTACATTTTACATTTTACAAATTACATTTTATATAAATATAGTTTAAAATCTATATTATATTATACATTTTTGTTCATGTTCTATATTCAAAAATCGAATAAATATCGAAATATATATTCTTATATATAAAAAATGTATATTTTTTTGTCATATTGGTTCAAAGAATATATCATGAATTAATGTATGTTCGACAATCTTAACAAAAAATACATCAAAAAATACATAAAAAAATATAATAAAAAATATACAAAAATATAAAAAACATGATAAAATACTATAAAAAAATTGCCAAAAATATGTGGTAAAATATTAGTTTCTATATTTTACATACTGTAAATATATTTTAAAATCTATATTAGACATTCATTTTGGCCATTTTTTTGTATACTGTACTGAAATATATTTAAAAAGAATATACTGTACCTATAAAAATGCAAAAAAAATATTGCTGCATAATTTCAAAGAATATAATCTCTCTCTCTATATATAAATTAGCTTTCTTAACACATGATTTATCTTCAAACATGATTTCTTATGATATAATTTTGTTCTTGTGTTTAGAATATATCTTGCTTACAATACCACTGGAAAAATTGACTACTTTCCTGTGGTTTGGTTGACTGATCGATAAGATCATTGCATTGTATTGAACTATTCTTGAAAATATTAAGTACACAAAATGACTTCATCAATGTAAAAGAGTTAAAATAGGTCAGCTACTGAAAATCCCCTTGGATGACAATGAGGACGTGCACACAAAGGATTTTACAGTAAAGGTACTTATAAAAAAAGATGCAGAAAATGCAGAAGGAAGACATTCAGTGCACTTTGTGTGGAGCTTTCATCAGTTTTCAGTGCTCTCGGATTTTGTGATGGATTGCCCTAGGGTAATTTCAGTCACTTTTAGAGAGAGCTAAATAGAGAAAGCGAATGAAAGAGAGGTGACATTTTAAGAAAATTCACAAAAATTTGACAAGTGGGGATATTTTGTACTTAAAATGCTTGCATCTGACTCATAGCCTGAAACAAAGCTTCAAAAACCCAAGGTTTTGAAATTATGAAAGTAAAACAAACAAAACCGTCTGGTTCCAAAAGATCAGACTGAAAAAAAAAAGCATTCAAAATAATTCAAAACTACATTAAATTGAAAGTTTATTGGATTTTTTTTTGTTTTTGGATAAACAAATTTACATAAGTCAAAAATTCAATACCACAAGACATTCTGTGTGACCGTGGAGTGGACTGCTATAGTTTCTAAACCAATTTGTTGTTTTTCCTTATCCTGTTTTGCACAATACATTGTGAAGCCCAGCAGAATAGCGTTCACAAACCACTTCCAGAGCGACCTTTCTCAGCTGCTCAACATTAATATCAGTTCAGTTGTTAAATTAAAAGTCAACCTTATTTTCACTCGTTATTTGGATCACACTTGACAGGAGCAGATAAGAAAATGAGGTAGGTGAGCCGTGTTTTGCCGCCAATTCGATACGAAAGGCATTTTCTTTGCAGTTGGAGCCAGAGGTGGGAAACTATCAGTCTCGGCTTTGACATCCTTGGTAAAAGCATCGATCGGAAGGAGGCGTGAGGCTCAGGAGTGTGTAAGAACCATATCATATGTCCACTGTATCACTCCTACACCAAATCAGACCTTTCGTCATCCCATTCATTTGGAGAAGGAGTCAAAAATCAATGGCCATTACAAAGCATTGCAATTATCTGCCCCAAGGCCATTTAGATCAGCCATTATTTTCTGTTTGTTCAGCAAATTGCGAGACAGTCTGGCCGTTGTGGGCTTCGACAATCTGATAGAAGCTTACTGGAACTTCCTGTTTTGGAGAAAGTGGACAGGATGATTTTTAGCCAATATAGCAATGAGAAATGGAGCGAATTTAAACCCCAGAGTGTTTCTATTACGAGCAAATGTCAATAATCTATCAGCCATGTTAAAGTTTTATTAGGGACAGTCTATCAGAGGTTTAGATACAGTTTACGATAAACAACATTAACCCTATAAAGTCTACTGTAGAAGCTTTGTTTTACATTTCTAAACTATTTACATGATCAAAATTTGCTGAAAAACCTATTATACATAATCAACTACATGCCTTCTGTCATCTTATTGATAGTTTATACTTTTTAGAAAGTCAAAGATCATGCATGTAAAAATGTCCACCTTTTTGTTGTGAAAAGTAAAAATAACTTTTATGTTGTTAACAATATTTCAAGATGAACACTTACTGGATGGAAGCAACTTATCCATACATTGTTTGTGTGAAGTCATGTTAAAATGTGAGGATTAAATATGATCATCAGGCTTTGAGTATCGTCTTACCAAGATATTGGGAGATATAGAGTGACAACTAATATTTATATGCATTTATAACAGTCTTTTATACTGTTATAAAAATCTAATTGATTTACATTATAAGCCACCAAAATTTCAGCTTACTTTTTGGCCATATAAATATCAGCAAAAGCACCAAATTGCATATTTTTCCACAGTTTGAGGTGTTTCCCCTCTCCTTAAGTATAAGCTCTATATTATAATACTATACATGGTAAAAAAATAATTTCATATGTTCGGCTTTGCAGGGTTAAGTAAGTACAGGTGGGATTATTTAAGGAAACTTTTTTTTTTTAGACAGTGCTGTGAAACAGCTCCTCTATCATCCTCAAGAAAACCTGACTTGAGAAAAACTGTAGTTATCACTCAGCTAGTGCAAGACATGATAAACCTGGTGTCACAGTTCATTATGAAAGAACAGATGATATCTGTTTAAAGGCTACAAAAATTTGTCTGCTAGCACTAAAGGTACAAGCATTTGTAACTTTATAATGGATTTGTTTTGGATAGGGATTCCATTAGCAATTTTGCTGACCAAAAAAAAACTAAAAAATAATCAACAACACAAAACTCAAACCAAACAAATATGATGCAACAGTTGCATTAAACACAAATCTTCCTAAAGTAAAACTTTTAGTATATTTGGTTATATGCTGAAACAAACAGACAACTAAAACACAGTTATGTACGCATGCGTGACAAACCCCTTATGCTACATCATAAATACAGTATATTTGTAAAGTTCAAAGATTTTTGACCCCAACCCCACCACAATCCTAAACCTAAACACTACTTATAGCAATATAAATCAGGTGACATGCAAATAAATGTACAGTGGTAGCAATTTACTCACAAGTTTAATATTTATCAATATATTATTATTTGTATTCATATTATGTAAATTTTTCATATGTGCATTTAAATGGTTAGTTCACCTAAAAATTAAAATTAGCCCATAAATTACTCACCCTCAAGTCATCCTAGATGTATATGACTTTCTTCTTTCAGACGAATCCAGTCGGAGTTATATTAAAAATAGCTTTTGATCTTTCAAGCTATTTAATGGCACTCAGCGGGTGCTGCAGTGCATCAGACCAAAAGAAGTTAAATAAAAAGCGCCCATCCATAATAAAAAGTGTCTCACACAGCTCCGGAGGGTGAACAAAGTCCTCCTGCAGCGAATCGATGTTATACTGTATTGTTTTCTACAAAAATTAATGTGTAAAATGTGGTAACACTATATTTTTTAAGGTGTCCTTGTTACACATATTACATGTACTTACTATTATAATAACAATTAATTATGCATAATTATATGCAAGTAACCCTAAACCAAACCCTCATCCTAACCATATAGTAAGTACATGTACTTAATATAACTCAGTACATAAATGTATAATTACACTGTACCAAGGACACCTTAAGATAAAGTGTTACCTAAAATTCTGATGTTTATGACTGATGAATGGATGGATTATTGTACATTTGATCACAACATACAAATATCAGAGAATTTAAATGGCATAACAACAAACAAACAAACAAAACAGTTGCTCATTTCATAGGTCCACTGGACCTTCACATTTCCAGACAGAAGTAGCTGTAGGTAAAAACACTACTAATTGCTGGTTTTACAACAACCTTATTATTAAAGCACTTTTATTGTAATATTTATTAATGTTCCTGTCATAAATGACAGTTAACCTATGCTGTGAAAATTCATGCCTTCATTTGTGCTCACTGAGACGTCAACGCAACTTGCTTGAATACATAAATTGCTACATGTGAGAATGGCCAGGGGGAATGTCTGCTGTTTGTGATAATACGACATGTAATAAACAAACATGTTACTAATGAAGCTTATTTACCAACTCATATTAGCATAGCAGATAGTGGGAAAACTATGATTGCAAAATGTAATGAAAAATGTCTCAGCTGAAACACAAATTGTGAAGAGCGCGCATTAGTCCTCGTAAAATCAGAAAGTGGAAAAGTGAATGAAGTGGGGAAACAAGAGTCCAGAGAGTGGTGAATCGCAGTTCTGATTGCAGAAATGTCCTCAGGGACATGTCAATTTAAGACAGGATTTGCCCTGTTCAGTGCAGGATGAGTCTGATTCGCTGGTAGATTAGTATAAATTACTATAATCTTCCTCTGGGGAATGCAGCAGTACATTGTCTGCTCACAAAGCAACAGAGAGTGTATAGAGCTTGGAGCATATGGATTTTTTTTCTTCTTTTTTTGAAATAAGTAGGAAAGAAATGTGTGTAAATAGCTGCCCCTTGAATAAGGAGTTACAATGATTCAGATCTCACAAAATAAACTGGCAGCAGACATTTTACAGTATATTGTTTTAGTCAAATATAAATGGCTATTGTCATGGTCATGTCGAGGAAGACACACAAAGACGAAGATTAAGTCAACAAATAGTTTAATAGCATCCAGGAAGAATATTATCCACATAGATGAGGGATTGATACACACCAGTTCAAATGCAATACCGGACAAAGAGAACCAAAGAGTGAACTTAAATAAGTCAGGCAGCTGATGACAAACAGGTAATGGGAATAATTAATAAGCACTAATGAATCAATGAACTAATCGAGGGCACAGAAGAACTAAATAGATCAGATGACTAAACAAAGTGAGAACACAAAAAAAGAGTTCATAAGAGTTCAACTGCTACAGTTATAAAAACTTTAATGAAATATTTAACTTTTGTGCAAGCATTTGCAGTATTTATTTCCAAAAGTAACTCACCATCTTTAATTTCAGAAATATATACTTTCACCAGTTTATTTTCAGAATATTGTATGTTTTAGAGTCTAACCAAGACATCTTGACTAGGTTAACCACCAAGCCTTTGTTAGACAAGCCACAGCATGTAGCATTAGCTAGATCAGTACCAAACCAACCCAGCCCAGCCTGGGAGAGGAACGCTAGCGTATCTCCATCTTCAACCGATCTGCAGAAACAAAATAGCAGAAACAGGTGAGTTTGATCTTTTCCAGCACCACTGAACTGCAGCATACAGGAACTGTTTCAACAGCGCACAATGACACAGTCCCTCGAGATTAATATCTCTTGAGCACACAAGCATGAAAATGTTCTTCGGTGAGTTAAAAAAAGACTGAAAGCGAAATGTTCCTCGAGAGACTGCTCCAAACGCAGCACAGGTTGTCAAAGAGCACTTCAGTCAAGTCTATCCCCTCAAACATCTAAATACCATAATTTGTTCCTGTAAGAACTTATGAGTGACTTGACACAGAGATAAAAATCTTCATTCGGTTTCTACCGCAGACTCAAAAAATGACGTCTTTTTATGCTGGGAATATCAAGTGTCTAAATGAAACGAGTTGTTATCAGAGCGATTAAATGTCCCACTCGCATTTCATTTACCCTGCATTTACTCACTGGTTCCAGCCAATAATATATTTTGTCAAGTCCTCAATTTGCTGGTACTTGACATCTACAGTGGCATAGATTTTTGAGAGGCCTCATCTACATGAATTCAATAACGAAGCTAATTGTCCAAGCTTTCAGGCGGGGATTGATTTGTCTGTTTCAGCAGTGATAACACAAGTAATTATCTCTACTCTTTGAAGCCCTGTCTCTCTGGTTACTCCTGGATTCAAGCATAATTTATATTCAATATGATTCAAAGGTACTGGAGGAATTATGGGGGTTTGTCATTTTGAAAACAAGGAATTATAATGAAATGTCTGCTTTCAAGGAAAGACTATGGGTCAACAGCTCCAACTGATGACAATTTTTTTCAAATTTTGACTCTGCATGAATATTAACATATAGGGTTCTTAGTACATTTTATGTCCTCATCACTTCTCTATATACACTGGATAAAACATTACATCAAATATAAAAGCATGAAAAATGGAACTCATATTGTTTTTCTTTTCACAATATCACAGTTAAGTGGTTTGAGTCGTGGTATGCACATCTTTAAAAAAAACTGGCCAATTATTATAAAATGAATTCCATTTTTTCTTAGTGGATTTTGCTCAACCCAGTTATTAAAATTTTATATATAAATACAGTTCTAAATGCAGATTAAAACCATAATTTATGTAATTTTGTTGTTTTCCAGTGATAAACTTTAAATGAACAGCAATCAACAACAAAAGCAGGCTAATAGGGTTGAAAATGTAATCTACAGTAGGTTTGTAGTTATTGAAAATGCTCCATTTACAAAATGCAAAAAATATTAATATATATATATATATTATATCATAAATTTATATATAAATACAGTTCTAAAATGCAGATTAAAACCATAATTTGTGTAATTTTGTTGTTTTCCCAGTGATAAACTTTAAATGAACAGCAATCAACAACAAAAGCAGGCTAATAGGGTTGAAAATGTAATCTAGGTTTGTAGTCAATTTTTCCATAAATTGAAAGATATATCTCAGTTTGATCACATATAAAAATTATCATTAAATATATTATTTCAAAAAAAAATAGATATATCTCAGTTTGATCACTTTTTATAATTAACATTAACTAGATGAGTGCATGCAACACTACAATTCTGAGGTTTTTATAGATTTTTTTTTTAATTAATTTGAATAGCTCCTATTATAGTTTTTATATTTTCCAATTAGTAATTAGTCATTTTTTTTTTTTTTTGTCTGTTTATATAGCTTTTATTCATTTATGTTTGTAATGTGGGTTTTGTTTCATGTTTTGGTTTGTCATGTTCATGTCTTTTATTTTGTTGTTGTTTGATTGCTGTTTGTGTCATGCTTCCCTTGCCCTCTTGTCTTCATGCTATTGGTTCCTCTTGTTCATTGTGTCATGTTCTGTTTGGTTTATTGTCTTGTCATGTGATTATCAGTTCTGTTTGCTCATTGGTTTGTTCATGTCATTTGACCCTCATTGTCTGTATAAATAGCCATGTCTTTGCCATTGTCTCTTGTCGTGTATTAATGTTGTAACCTGCTGTCAGTGAGTCTAGTCTGTTCACGTCAAGTCTGTTCATGCCTAGTCAAGTCTTTGTTTATTGTTTGGATTTTTGGATCACTTGAAAATAAACTTTTTTTAATTTAATTAAAATAAGAAATGCGGCCTTTCCAACTAGCTGTAGAAAACATACAATAGTTCTAAACATTTTTACAATAAATAAATGCATACATTTCTTTTATTTTATTTATAATGAATAGTTCAGCCATGAAACTTGACTTGTTTTCTAATTGGGTTATTCAATTTAATGTTCCCAGCCAATCAAATCCATACAATAACTACAATTTACCTCTAAATCTATAACATATTACACATCCTCATCTTAGCCCACCGCCTCCCCAGCACCACCTGTCTAGAACTACAGGGTATCTTTCACTCTCTAGCAGCAGCATGTTTCCTTTTAATTGTATGGTCCGATCATTTAGCAGAAACAAGTCTACGTGGTCTGCAGCAGGATCTTATGCACATTCTATTTAAATTAATAAAAAATAATGTATGGAATGTGCCAAATGTAAAATGTTAAAAACAGATTTAGAAATTGTAAAACGAGGGTTTGAAATAAAGATTTTTCACTATTGGAACTACCACTGTGTCAAAGCCCTTTTTGATATACTTTTGGTTCCACTAAGTCTGTCTGAGATGCAGTACAACACATCACAGCTGTGAGAATGTAAACATTTTGCTTGTTCCTCCGCTGGAGGGAAAGGAAGAGCATCCTCTTTCATGTAAGGCTCCCAACAGTGATTCCTCTGTTAACAATCAGTGATCAAAAACACCTGACGACGAGCTGATGGAACTTCTGAAATCTCATTTTGACACAGAAGAAAAAACACTTCAGCAGGCTAGATCCCCTTCCATATCTTATTTTTGTCAGCTCTGGTAGATGTTGTTTACTCTCAAGGCTGCGTTTTGACTGTGACATCCGAAATAAGCTGCATCCCCAGTCTGCTGGCATTACTTGTTGCTGATAAAGCAGGCATGGTGAGAACAGTAATTCAAAGAGGTGTGTGAAGATGACGTAAAACAAATTCTGGGAATAGAGCCTCTTCCAAGCCTCCCTGCAGGCAGATAAGTAAGAGGAAAGAGAGGAAGCAGTTGGATGCAACACATACAGATACACAAAAACAGCCACCTGCAATTGTCTCAAATGACTAATTTAGGTATCATTCTCTCATACTGCTGTGGGGAAAGAAAAAAAAAACAGTATACATCATTGTTCAAAAGTTTTTTTAAATTTTTCTGTTTCAATTTTTTGAAAATGCTTTTGAAAGAACAAAATCAGAAAACAGTGATTGTGAAATGTTACAATTGAAAATTGTATTATTACAATTATTACTCCAGTTTTCAGTGTCATGTGATCCTTTAGAAATCATTCTAATTTATTATTTTAAGTTTTGAAAAACTGTTTAATATTTTGTGAAAACCATGTTAATAAAAATAATAAAAGTTAATGCCAAACGTTTTAAAAAGGTAAAAAAATTATCATACTAAAAAGATAAAAAAAATGGTGTAAAATATATTTGGTGTAATGAAATGTGTTTATGCCCAAAAAAACTCGCATTTGAATCATCAGTGGCAAATCCTGGCAAATCCAGCCGGCATTGTAGTCTACTCTCCCAGGATCAGGAAACAGTCCTCCATAAAATGCGCTGCACACATCTGAATATTTGGGTTGAACTGTTCTGGAACATTATTGTTAATACAAGTTAACCACTGATTTCTACTTGTGCTCTTTTGGAAGGCTGAACAAGTATTTCGCTTTCACAATAAAAACACACAGCGCCTCCACAACATGGCGGCAGCAACAATACTACAGCGAGAAACAAAGTTACTCCTTCTTTCTTTGTGTGAACATTTTGGTGGCATTATGCAAATCTTCCCACATCATGACGTAGACATGTGGGGGCGTATTTAAATGAGGCACTTTATTAGGGCATGGATGAGTCTTAACTTTTATAAAGAATATCTCTTTGGGTTTGAGACTTTAGTCTTTGCAACTTTAGGGATGTTATCTATTCACGAACAGCTTGTAACACTCAAAAGAAAAAAAAAAACTAAAAATCACAACATAACACCCCTAAAAAAACAAAAAAAAACAAAAAAAACAAAAACATCTCTCCTTTTTGAAAAGGAAAAAAAAAAAAACACAAGTGCATCAATACCAACTTGCCCGACATAGCACTGCGCAACATAATCGCAAAATGATTGTTACCTAAATACGCATCTTTTGAAACAAATACAAAGACGCAAACATAAAACAAAGAATCTCAATGCACATCAACAGCACTGAGTGAGATCTAATAATCATCTCTCTCTTGGTGCATATCTCTATCATAGCAGGATTACACACTTGGAAGCAGGCAAAAAATCATTACGGCAGCCCACTTGAATTTAATCACGCACACTACAGCATAAACAGCTTACATTTCTCATTAACCTGAGGTGCATCTCTAATCAGGGGAATACTTAAACAAACAAGGCCACCAGTTAGAGGCACAGCACTGATACATATTCAAATGGTGCAAAATGTTAATATGAAGACCCATCATACTGCAATCTACAGCACAAGGGTCACAACATTTACCCCGCTGACATTTTTTAAGAGAAAAAAGGGTGTTTATTCCAACAGTGTTTCTCTGGATGTAAATACTTCTGTTACGAGTTTCTTTTTAAAAGAATTCATCGCCCCAAATATCATTAAATGGCACCCGAAGAACAAACTGATTACATGCAATGTCAAAAATCACATTGCGCATGTGTTTCAGTAACACCGCATCAAAAAGACTGGAACTAATTGTCTGGACTGCAGTCACCTTCTAAGATGATTAAAATATCAATTAACCATGACATCAACACCAAGGACAGTGAAGGAAAAGGTTATTTGATATAGTACAGCAACTTCAACAGGTTGTGTAGTATTATTAAAAGTTTGTTTCTGGTGTTGACATATTTCCTTTTGAAAGAGGAAGTGGAGGCAGGACACATTAAATGGCTCATCCATTTTCTGTTAAAATTGCCAATAAAATTTGGTTGCGTCACAGTCATGAACTCTGCTTTATAGTCAGTTGCAATTGGAATTGGGGGCGGGGCATTTTCATTCTAGAGAGCATTTGATTGGACATAAATCAGGCTAGTACAGAATGAGTCATCAATAGAATTGCAAAGATTTGGAAAATTTCCAGAAACTTTCCAAAAGTTTCATAAAATTTACAGAAAATTTCGAGAAATGTAGCCTTTGCATCCCTAGTCATCATTATTTTTGATCTGTTATTCTGGAAAAAAAATTATATTTTAAATGCATACAGTATCTGCTAAAACTCAAGGAAATCACCAATGTGAGTGCTGATGCACAACAATTCATCTATTTTAAAATTTGCTTACTTTTTTTTTTCAGTTATGCCTTGGCTTTTATTTTAGTCTTTGGGGATCATTGTGCTATTCATCCTAAACCATCTTGCCTTTAAAACCATCAGTGGTTTCAAAACAAAATCCTTGTCATACAGCATCCCTGTACATGTCTTTTATCTCTAGTGTCTCAACAGCTGAAAAACTATCCTTGTGTTACTTTTCACCAATTGGTTGTACTTCCCCAATACTTACAATTAAAGCAATTCACACAACCATAAAGCGCAGACCCTTTCAGACAGCACAGTTGCTAGGTAACATCTCTGTCCATCCGGAATGAAGTACAAAAGGACATACAAATGTATGAGACATTCTGGAATGTGACAATTGCTCATAGATTTTTTTTTCCTGCCACCTTTTCCATAGGATACATACCACCTTCTCAGTAAGAAACAACATGGCTATTCACATGTTTATGTATAGAATGTAAAACTCTTGATCTGATATGATCATTCATGCCTTTACAAACACATCCATCAACCTTGGCTGGGCTCCCAAAGCACTTAGTAGAAGATTAGTAGCATGTTAATTGCACTTAATCTCTACAGAATTCATCTCAAAAGCAATGTTATCCAAGGAGCATGTGTAAAAACATTTGTAAATTAACAAGCATAGAAAACCACTTATAAGTCCATTACGTCCAACTTGATAGATCTTTCTCAATACTATCACAGTTAATCAGAAACACAAGCACATTGTTGATCACTGCAAAGTCAATGAACACTTTATCTTAGAGCAAATGTTTAAAAAATTAGGCACTGAAGTTCTCACTTTCCACCCCATAATCTTCTTTTTTCTTTTCCAGTAGACCATTCAAGTCACATCTGTATCATGGAAGTCACATATTGCATGATGCAATCAAAAGTAGCTATTGCACAGCACTTAGATTCCAAATCAGTGATTCACACATTATATCAGGGATAGGCAACGTCGGTCCTGGAGTGCCGATGTCCTGCAGAGTTTAGCTCCAACCCTGAAAAAAACCCTCACTTGTCTGTAACCTTAGTAATCCTGAAGACCTTGATTAGCTTGTTAAGGTGTGTTCGATTAGGGTTAGACCTAAACTCTGCAGGACAGCGGCACTCCAGGACCGACGTTGCCTACCCCTGCATTATATAATAGGCCTATAATATTTAAATTATTAATTTAATTATTAAGTTTACCTTAATAACGAGCAATCAACATGAAAATGGAGCTGATCCAGTTTAAAATAATGTAAAACAGCAGTAAACCTTACAACCATGTGCTCACCTGATCTCATCCAATCTTAGAAGCTAAACCGGATTTGGCTCCGTTAGTACTTGGGCCGGTGAATTCCAGGTGCCATAAGCTAAAGCCTTGTAATGGACAGGCCAACCGTTTAGGGTATTTCCCTGCCTACAGCCATAGATGCTGGGATAGACTCCAGCATCCATGTGACCCTGCATAGGACAAGCAGTTTGGAGAATGGATGGATGGCAGTAAAGGCACCCAGGCGCTTCAGACTTTACCAGCATAAAGTATAAGTTTGTTGTTTTTCAACCAGCCTTGTATTGTTACAATGTCAGTAGAATTAGGGAAATTAAAAATGAAAATTCTGTCATTAATTACTCATCATGTAGTTCCAAACCCTTAAGATGTTCATTCATATTCAGAACACATATTAAGATGTTTTTTTATGAAATCCGAGAGTTTTCTGACCCTCCATAGACAGAAACACAACTACCACATTTAAGGCCCAGAAAGGTAGTAAGGACATTGGCCCCTTTCACACATATGGACTTTACTGGAAAAGTACCAGTAAACTGCCGTAAAGAGATCATATGTGAACCGATAAATTTAATGTAAACACAAAAAATTTCAAAATTAACAGACAAAAGACGTAATCTTGCCCAATCAGAATTCAGAATGAAGATTACTGGTATGAGCACATACGAGTTCAGAATGCACTGACGTAAGACGAACTTTGGGCCAATCATAACATTCTGACGCAGATGACACATTTACTCCACGCTGTGTTTGAAGTTGTGTAATGTGCTGTCTCTGGGCCAAAAGAAGCAGCATGAATGTGAATGTTTGACAAAAACACTGAACTATCCCTTTAAGCTACAGATTTACTGCTGCTTGCTAAAATTTCATAGGCAAAACCCAATCATTTCAATAGGAATCTGCAAATTCGGGAGTTTCGCAACAGGACGGAGAAGGTCCCCAGGCAGATTTTGCTCATGTTCAAGTTGGTCAAGTGAATTTGCTTCATTGACCAACAGTTTACTTTTGTGTAAGCTACCAGTCCTGTTCCTGGAGATCTACCTACCTGCAGAGTTCAGTTCCAGCCTTGATCAGACACACCTGTCTGTAGTTATTAAGTGCTTCTAAAAAGGGATAGTTCACCTTCAGTTGGTCCCCACTGACTTGCATAGTGTTTTTTTTCCCCATACTATGAAAGTCAATGGGGACCAGCAACTGAAGGTGAACTATCCTTTTAATTTCAGTTGTGTCTGATCAGGTTAGAGCTGAACTTTGCAGGAAGATAGATCTCCATAAACAGGATTAGGAACCCATATTTTGTGCTATTTAGCAATTCTGTCCAGGACAAGTCCCCCGCAAAAATGGCATATGGTCACCCTACCAGCTTTCCTGGTTTATTTTTTAGTAAAAATTTGCCGGATGATGCTTTTGTTAAAACTACAAATCAAACTTTCACATTTTTGTATTCCTGAACATGGACAGTTGGATCAACAGAGCATTTAGCAAGATCAAAAGTGAATTATGCGCGTTTTTGGCAGGTTTTCTGTGGTCATATAGCACAGATTTCAAAACTTTTTTTCGCATATACCCCACAAACAGCCAAGTTTTATTAAAAGCCCATCAGCAGTGAACTTCCACTTTAACATACTACGTTAACATTATGCCTGTGGTATGGTGAGGGGAAGACAGAAAGAGGGAACTCTAAAGAAGGCAAGATCGAACAGACTGGGACAGTGAGGCCCAAGAGACCCCTCTAATTACAGTGAAGAACAGTCAAGTAGACGCAATGCAAATGTCCTTCAGATAATTATGCGCAGCCGATGCTAGCATTCTCGAATGTTTTCTGATGCTCATCATCATCATTCTAACTTCTCACACGTTTAGTGTTATCCTGGCTTGGTTGCCCTCTTGTAGCCTACTTCATCAGATAATACCATGCGTTCAATGGCCAGACACTGTAAATGGAAAATGAGCTCCACTATTGGCCTTCCTCATTTAATATAGCTCACAAAAAAGACACAGCGGATGCATTTTAATTACCCTGCCCCTCTGATTACACATCATCTTGGGCAGCTGTTATTGCAACGTGATGGAGTTACAGGCTAATGCAATTTGTTGGAGCATCACAAATGCGGTATCAAGAAGCAATGTGCAATTTGGTTGCAAACTACGTTGCGAGGGGACATGAAAACAATTAAGCCGCATCTTCATGTAGGTGACATTTAAATTTCGGTTTTCCAGTAAAATCTTATCTTCAGAAAATGTAAAGTTCACTGCCGTACTTTGGTAAACATTGCAGTCAAAAGCGACATGTAAACCATAATGTAATGGCCATATTAAAAAGACTTGTAATTAAAATTAACCATCCCTTGTTCCTCCTCGTCTATATAAAAAAATTTCCCTAATTCACCCCACTCAATCCAAAGCATGTAAACTGGAGGAGTATTAAAATACACAGCTTACTATGAAATAATACAGTGCTAATCGAAGGTTGTTGTCTTCTAATAGGCACTGTGGGGTTAATGGACTCAGAAGACATTTTGTTAATGTATATGTGCAGATCAAAATCTTTGCTGTACTTTGAAATGTGTCAGCTTTAAAAATTGTGGAAATCAACATGATTATATATAATAGTTTCCTATCAAATTTGGGAAAAGTAATATAAGCCCTCTCAATGGATCCTTTTCACAATTACATGAATGCATAAATAAACAAAAGCAATAGCACAGCAACATCAACAGAATAAAAATACAATACTACACCACATAATATATCAGTAATGTCTTTTGTTCCAACAGCAAAAAAAAAAGAAGTCCTTGTTTCCACAACTTTTACAAAAATTGATTGTGGCAGTCAGAAGAGAGGAAGGTTTTGCATTGAATGTCTACCTTTGTCAGCTTTACATACAACAAGGCTATGAAACCACAGTCCAAAATATATTAAATATATAAATTTTTGTCCTTATAACAATGCAATTAAGCATTTTTGTAAACAATTTCCTTATAGCCTTTATGTATTATGTAACACATTTTAAAAGTAGTTTTAATACATTAATTATGCCTTGTTATGCAACATATAATGCATTATACATAAAGGCTTCAAGTAAACATATATACAGGGGTTAAAACGGGCTGCTTAATTCCCTCCTAATTATTACTGAGCTAAATGTGTCATCATATAAATTATTTCTCAAAAAAAAGGCAATTTCAAACTTTATAACTTTCAAAATTTTCAACTGATAAAACTATCAAATTACTAAAACTAAAATTATAATGAAACTCAATAGAAATATATAAAAACAAAAACAAAGCTAATAAAAATGACAAAAGCAAAAAACAAAACTCCTAAAATTAAAAGGAAAACTATATATATATATACTGTATGTCATCTGATCTGCACTTTGAAAAGTGGCATGTACTGAACACTTACTTAGCATGTGTGCCGTACCGACACAGGTGCACTTCACCGAGGAGAAAGAGTGTTCACAGAATGACTGTAGGGGCCGAAATTATGATATTATTCAAAAAACCCCTGCTCCTGAAACCCCCACTTTTCAACAGACCTGGCATGTCAGCGCTGCTTTCACTGTGCATCACAGATTGAAGCAAATAGACCCTGGGAATCGAAAAATGGCCTTTGCCTATAAAGGACACCTTAATAATGCTATCAGTACAACTGGCTGAAAACTTTTCAAACCAAAGTCAGATCAAAGAGTTTGCGAAAACGCTCCCAAATCGCTGGGGTCAGGAACGCAGGGAAGGGAGGATTTATTATAAAGACCTGCTATAAACTAGGGATGTAAAGCGCCACATGTACCTAAGAGGAGGTAGATCTTTTGAAGCGGGGCCCAGTGGTGGAGTGCTCTTCACTCACGCGTGCAACTATGTTGATTTTCAAGCTTGTCCAAGATGCAGCTGCAGATCTCAGGTGTTGATTCCTAACTGGAAATCTGAGTGCAAGTGTCTATCAGACTCCTTAAGGCTGACAACAAAGCACTCGCCTTTTGTTTTCACCCCCTTGCCCTTTATTTCAATGCTTAAAATCACAGAAAGGAAGGTTTTTGTGTCCCTGTGGTAGGTTTGCCTGCAGTTACGCTTTTAAGTACGAAAACGTGCTGACGTGTGAGGCCCCCCACTAGGAGAAAAACTACATTACTGACATCAGACCCTTTGAAGCACTTTCTCTCCCTGCAGCTTTGACTTAATTTCTAATTTCAAACACTCAATGGCAACACTGATGTGAACTGGGAGCAAATGACTGCCATGCCGCATGGCTTTTTTCCCCACCCATTCAGTATGTGTGCTTCTTATGTTCTTATGCATTATGTTCTTGCTACGGGGCTTCTGAGAAATAATTCTTCGTTTGCCATGAGACGTGTGTGTAAACTGCAAAGATGAACCCTCTTGTCATATCTTTTGTGCCTCTTTCTTTCCACACTGGCTATCGTTTCAAAGGAAGTTCAGGGGTGTGCAATTACGCCCCAAGGCAATCCGGTGCTTATCTTTTTGCTTCTCTTACACTAATTGTGACTCAGCTAGTTGATGCACAATAACACTGACTGCTACCTGAGGAACCTCTAATCTTAAAATGTGCAATCCTTCTCATTTTGCGTTTATACACTGCCATATAAATGTTTGGTCTCAGGAGGTTTTAATATTGTTGAAAGAAGTCTCTTAGGCTCACTAAGGCTGTCAAAAATACAGTAAAAACTGTACAATTTTGAAAAATATTATAATTTAAAATGTAATTTATTCCTGTGATGAAAAGCTGAATTTTCAGCATCATTACTTCAGTCTTCAGTGTCACATCATCCTTCAGAAATCATTTGCTGCTCAAAAACATTTATTATTATTAATGCTGAAAACAGTTGTGCTGCTTTTTTGGAAACTGCTGTGCTTTTTGTGGAAACTGTGATACAGTTTTTTTTTCAGGATTATTTGATGAATAGAAAATAAAGAGAACATAATGTATTTGAAATAGAAATCCTTTGCTACATAAATATTTTGATTAATTTAATGCATCCTTGATCAATAGTAGTATAAATTCCTAATTAAAATATTAATTAAAAAAACACCTTACTGATCGCAAATATTTGAACAGTAGTGCATATAGACACATATAGACACATATAGTCTATGAATCTGAATTAGCCTAAGCTATTAGCATTGTAGATTCTTTGCAGACTGGCAAAAGAAGAAGATCTACACACATCTTATGTAACAGTTTCATTACCCTCCCAATGACTCCACCATGCTGCTCTTTCAAGTTATTGGATGGAGATCAGTTGAACTCAGAAGTCACCCTGAGGCTTTTGTTTGAAAACACACGGCCAGAATAACAGCAGAAGTAAATTAAGGGATTGTGCAAAAGCATTTGTTGTGTGAATGCTGACAGCCCCCAAACTGCAGCAATTACAGTTTTACAATAGTAAGTTCTGCTTCTCAAATCTAATTGGCTGAGCAGTGTTCCAAGAGTGCTGATGAAGAGCATGTCAATATCTGCCATCATATAAATAAATAAATAAATAAATAAATATTTTTAATGGAAGAACATAACTTTTTTAAAACTTTAATTTCTATTTATTCATCTATATCAACACTCCCAGTTCCTGATGAAAATATATTACTAGTTAATGTAGTTCATATTATATTATGCATCGGATATCAAATATTGTGTTGGAAATTGAGGGGCATTCAAGTCAAAACGGTTGAGAACCACTGTTCTAGAGCAACCTATCAACTACATAGCAATGTAGATTGTTCCAGAACCATACTTCCTTCCAAAATGCTAAAATCTATTTTTGCAGTCATTCACGCTAAAAATAAGCATCACCACAAGGATGTAGACAGGACAGCTTGGAAGTCCCACTGTCATTTCAGAGTGAAGCACATATTTGCATCTCCCAAATTCTGGCAGAGGATCCAAACTCCCACCGGGCCTAATTTAAGCATCTCAGGTATTTATATTACAAGCTAAAAATGAAAGGACTGAATGAAGCTGCTGAAAATGTCAAACATCATTGGAAATAATGCAGCATTGAGCATGCATCTGCAGTTGAACGCCAACGTCACATCAACTAGATATAAAAAAAATAACTACGGCCAGATGCTGTTTGCATTAAATACCCTCTTTTCAATTTGTGTCGCTATGGCAACCATCTGTGAATAAGTCCTCTCTCTTTAACCTAGTCCCTTCTTTTGTGCGCACGCGTTTTTGGCAGCGTCCCCATGTTGTTTTTCCTCTTCATCCACTCAACATGTATCTTCTAAAGGGAAGTACTGGCAGTGGCAGCCCCGCTATTCCCCACTGTATCATTAAGCATGCCTACAGTGGTGCCGAGACTGTCGACAGTCTGACAACTGTCTCTCCAGCCAACCATTGCCTGGCTTATGAGGACAAACAAAGACTTTCTTTGGCAAATTTTGCCTGGCAATTACCTAAAACAGCATGGGATTTGACATGATTAATTCAGTTGGTGTAAACATTTCATTACGATGCTAACAGGTGGATAAACAGATGTGGTTGATAAAGCATGGCTTGTAGTTTCTTGTGAGAAAGCAAGATGTGAGAAGACATCAATAAAATATATTTTTCGTATGTACAATTTAATGAAAAGAGATAAAGTCGGCCGAAGGATAACGACACACTCAAGCATTTTAAATTTCATTACCTTTGGAATTTGGATGCCGTTTGTTTTTGTCACAGAACATCGGGACGGGATTTGATAAGTTCAAGCATGAAAAAACCTAAAAGTAATCTCACTTCAAGACTTAGTTCAACAGCTCGAGTTGGTGCCGAATGTACTGAGGATGGAACAAGAGATCAAATTTCCTTCTACTGACATGAAATGCAATGAACTGGCATATGCAGGGGTGCAAAAATGAGTATGCAACATACGCAACACATAGGATGCCATAAAAAAGCTACCAAAATCATAGATACATGTTCTTTACATGCTGTAATTAGCACAAATTAAAAAAAAAAAAAATAAACAAATGCCTGTAGCTTATTCTGCAACAAATGGAAACTCATTTAAACAAATGGTTCACAAAAACAATGAAAACTTGCTGAACTTACTAGCCCTCAGATCATCCAAGATGTAGATGAGCTTGTTTCTTCATCAACATAGAATCTGAGAAATTTAGCATTACATCACTTGCTCACTAATCAATCCTCTGCAGTGAATGGGTACCGTCAGAAAAGATGATAAAAATAACAATAATCCACACCACTCCAGTCCATCAATTAATGTCTTGTGAAGTGAAAAGGTGCATGTTTTTAAGAAACAAATCCATTGTTAAGGTGTTATGACATTATACCTTTGCTTCTGGCCAAAATATCATAAGTCATAATCCATAATTAAAGCTGCAAGCAGCGATGAATGGGCCCTCACACCCGGGCTCACCGCCAGCGGGTGGCTTTTGTAAAACAGCGAAAGGCGAGACATATGCATTTAATGTGGTAAATATAAGAGAAATATGTCAAAGACATTTATGTGTGCCAATCTTCCTGCTGCCAGCTGGTGGCGCTATGACTATAACTAGATTTTGGCATGTACATTTCTTCAGTCCAGCACTTTTATCAAGCATATGAAATTTCAAACATGTGAAGTTTGGGGAAGATCGGACATCTTATGCCTGAGTTACAACAACTTCTATTCCCATGGCGAGACATCGAACTTTGTCACGGCGCCATGGCCACACCCTTTAATGAAACCTCAAGATGTTCACGATTTAACATCGTAAAGGCCTTTAGGTTAGACTGACCAAAAAAAATTATAAAATGTCATAAATATCTAGGAGTAGTTTGTTACGGCGTAATACATGTCACTTCCTGTTGACAGCAGGTGGCGCTATATCGATATCTGAATATTGGCATGTAGATATATTCAGGTTAGGAGTCTTCTCAAACATGTGAAGTTTGGGGCAGATTGTACATTGTATGTCTGAGTTATAGCAACTTCCTTTCTCTGGGCGAAACATCGAAATTTGTAAGGCCGCCACAGACACGCCCTTAAACGAAACCTCAAGATCTTCGCAATTTAACATCATAAAGGCCTTTAGATTACACTGACAAAGTTTGGTGTTGATCTGAATAAATCTCTAGGAGGAGTTCGTTAAAGTACAACCCCTTAAAATGTCAAAAACGACACAAATTTCCTACCAAGAGACTTTTTTGTAGGTACTGGTGTGTTACATGTGTGTACCGATTTTTGTACATGTACATGAAACGTAGCTCGAGGCGCACTCCGTTGAAAATGTATAGGTGGCGCTATCGAGGCATTTTGCCACACCCAATGGAATATTGGCCTTCAGATGTGTTCAGGCCAGGACTCTTATCGAATATGTGAAGTTTGGGCAAGATCGGACATTTTATGCCTGAGTTACAATAACTTTTATTCCCATGGCGAGACATCGAACTTTGTGACGGCGCCATGGAAACGCCCTTTAACGAAAACTCAAGATCTTCACAATTTAACATCGCACAGGCCTTTAGAATAGAGTGACTGAAAAAAAAAATGTATGTCGTAAAATTTCTCGGGGTAGTTTGTTACAGTGTAAAATTTATAGTTATAGCAACTTCATTTTTCATGGCTAATCATCGAAATTCGTCAGGCCGCCACGGACACGCCCTTCAACGAAAACTCAAGATCTTCGCAATTTAACATCGCAAAGGCCTTTAGATTAGGCATACCAAATTTGGTGTTGATCTGAATAAATCTCTAGGAGGAGTTCGTTAAAATACAGGGCATGCAAATGACAAAAAATGATGCAAAATTTGCTCATAAAATTAAAAATAACCGACTTCCTGTTGGGTTTCGGATATTGCTCCAAGAGTCTTTTTTGTAGGTACTGATGCTTTACATATGTGTGCCAATTTTCGTGCATGTACGTGAAACACAGCTCGAGGGCTGTTGATTTTTTTACGATAGGTGGCGCTGTCGAGCCATTTTGTCACACCCTCTTCTGAAACCTATATCAGACGTAAATTTTCACCAGGTCTGACGCGTGTGCAAAGTTTCAGGACTTTTCGAGCATGTTTAGGCCCTCAAAAATGCGATTCATTTTGGAGAAGAAGAAGAAGAAGAAGAAGAAGAAGAAGAAGAAGAAGAAGAAGAAGAAGAAGAAGAAGAAGAAGAAGAAGAATAATAAACAAAGCAGATACAAGAGGGTCCTCACACCATCGGTGCTCGGGCCCTAATAATGCTTTCCACAATAAAAGGACTTCTAATTTACCTGGAAGCAATGAAGGTAAAAAAGGACTTTATAATGTGATTGTCACAAACGCACAGCCTTTCCCTTCACAAGATGTTAATTGATGGACTGTAGTCATATGAATCACTTGTGGATTATTATAGTGATGTTTTTATCAGCTGTTTAGACATTCATTCTGATGGCACCCATTCACTTCAGAGGATCCATTGGTGAGCAAATGATGTAATGCTAAATTTCTCCAAATCTAATGAAGAAACAAACTCATTTACATCTTGGGTCGCCTGAGGGTGAGTAATTTTTTTTAGCAAATTTAAATTTTTAGGTGAACTATTCCTCTAAATGATTAATTAAATGATTTATTTTTTAAAGATACACTTTAATTGTTAGACGGCAATAGCAATCTAATGTAAAAAGTGACCCGATAATCGATATGGAACCAAAATATATTGTGCATCCTTTCTTAAAACAACTGGTGATAATTAAATGGCAATCAAATGAACTGATGCTTCAAAAGTTATTTACAAGTGTGGGAAAGGCAACATTGGTGCATCACACTCCTCAGCAAATGGGTAGTCACATCAGGGCATATGAGAGACGGATGCACATGAATCAGTTTACTTAACCTTTGATGCGACGACCTGTTCAACAGTGACAGAAAAACCTGGACTAAGAGACATGGATACAACAGGAGATAGAGAAGCAAAATCGGAAGGACAGCAGTGAATAGTGGTGAGGTGAATTAGTCTGGCCTTCAGGGTCAACGCTGTTGCACTGCAGGTGAATTTCAACCAATTCTGCAGTCGACTGTGTGCCTGCTCCCTGACACCATTAAAAACATATTCCCTCCACACTGACCCTTAGAAAAATACAGCATTAAATAAGACAAGGGAAATTAGCTAAAGATACATTTCAAAGTCTAGACTGCTTTGGCTTTGTTTTATATGAGTGCACTTGCTAAGATTTATGCTGATTCCATTAAAAGAAGACTATTTGACGATACTGCATTGTGTAATGAATCACAAAATATGCCATAAATATGTCATTAAGAATTTATACATATCCTGATGTATTATAGTCTACAACACTAACAATGTAAAATAATAACCATATTTACAACTGCTAAACTTTTTGCCAAACAATATAAAATAGTTCAACAGATGTATATGCATGAAATACATCCAATGTCTTTAACAGATCCATTAGACGTGGAGAGGCTCTTTACTGCTGTAGCACCTGCACACAAAAAGATTTGTCGCTTATTATAAAATAGTATATGCTACTGCACAGCAGTCTGGCACTGAGCTCTACAGAACACAACATTTCTAAACAATATGCAAATTAAAATGATTCAAAGCTGCCAAAAATGCATTTAGATCAAACAAAAAACCATCTAACAGTTTTTTATATATCCAACTTACAAATACATATGGAAAAAAGCCCTTTTAAAATCAGCACTTATTATTCATTACTCTACTGATACCTTGTATTTGCTAACAGACCACATTTCTAACAGCCAGCTGTCTATGACCCTTTCAGCATCAGCCTGGGTATTGGTGAATATCCAGACACATGCACAAATGGGCTGAAAAAAATTGGAGACACCTGTCCCCTATTAAAATACAAAAGAACTAATTACATCCAGAGATGCATTGCTTTACCATCATGAGAATAACACACGTTAATGGCCCAAAATGCAACTGCATGTCATCAAGAATTTACCATATTTTAAACAGTGTAACTAAAAATCAGAGAGATGGTAATTAAAGTAATTTACTCACCCTCTGGCCATTTAAAGATGTAGATTTGTAGTTTTTTTTTTCTTCATGAGAAAATATTTGGGGAAATGTTGTATTCCATCACTTGCTCACCATTAAATTCTCTGCAGTGAATGGGTGCCGTCAGAATGAGATAAAACATCACAATATTCGACACAACATCAAGGCATTTAAACTTTAAACCATTGCTTCTGGCTAAAACACAAAATCTCTATCCATAATATTGCTTTCTCTAGTGAAAAAGATCAAGCACTGTTTACAGTCAAACTATCCAAAAACAAATATGCCTGTGAATTTTGATCTTAGAGGACAACAGGGTATGGGTTTTATCAGTGGTTTGAAGTTAAAATTACTTAATGTTAGATTACAGCGGTTCTCAATTTCAGTCCTCGCGCCCCCTGCTTTGCATATTTAGTATGTTTCTCTTATGGCTTCAGACGTTTGTTCTATTCAAACGTAGGTGCCCTGCGAAGTGGACATCACAGGATATTCCGCCATGATTCCAGTTCAAAGCGAAAGTATTGTAAATGTTCCATTCAAAGTGCATTGAAGTGTGTGAGACGTGAATTTAAATTATATTTATTTACAGAGGTAGATGATGTCACACTTGTGTGAAGATGTTGCGCAGCGCAAATCCGTAAATGAATGTTCCGAAGTGAAGTAAACTTCAACAGATTTCCTCTGCTCAGGGAGTAGGAAGCAGTAAACACTGTGTAGGGACCATGTCAATGGGAACACAGTTCATGCACTTCGAATGAGCTGATTATCTGAATCAGGTGTGTTAACAAAGACAGACATGCAAAATATGCAGAGCTGGGGAACGTGAGGACTGGTATTGAGAACCACTAGAAAAAGCTTTTCGCTTCATATGTTTATTTTTTGGTGTCTTAAAGTGATGGTCAGATTATATATATATATTTTTTTTTACAATTTGATTTAATCCTTCTTAGTTCTCTTTTAATACTCCTTTTTAAAGAGCAATTATTATTATTTTTTTTTTACTTGAATAACAATTTTTTTGTTCTGTAGCCTATTATTGTATTAACAACAATTATGAACTAACTATAAGCCAGCAGTTTAAAAGTGATTTTGAGGGCTGTAGTACTTTTTTTAGGTGCAACTAATGGTTAGTCTTAGAGCCAGGTTTAGATTTAGTGAAGTGAAAGTGAGAGTCATGACATTTGCCAAGTATGGTAACCCATACTCAGAATTGGTGCTCTGCATTTAACCCATCCAAGTGCACACACACAGCATTGAGAAGTGTTCATTCACTCCCCACCCACCTACAACTCCTGCCAGCACTGAGACTCAAACCTGCGACCTTATGGTTACAAGTCCAATTCTCTAACCATTAGGCCACAGCTGCCCACTGTGACAAGTTTGACAAGTAGCCTATGTTGTTCCAGGACCAACAAGAAGATAATGTTTGTTCCACAAACATGCCTACTCAGTATGTGTAGTTACATGTGCTGCAAGATTTTTTTAGCTGTTTTAGCTACTGTACTTTTACCAGACTTCTCCAAGATTTAGACGACCTGGACTTTCTCTAAAATCCCACCCAATGCAATGAAAATGAAATCAATGAAAGAAATCACAGGCAGAGGACATTTCAGATTGGCTACTTTTCTTTTTTCACTGTCTACAGAACCTGTAACTGTCACAGGAACTGGTGTGTGTTTTCTCAAGAGACCTATTTCGGTGATATCTGTGAGGAAGTGGAGACATTTTATGAGTGGTATTCAAAAAAAATTGCTTACAGCACCTTTAACTGCCACTGACAGGCATCTATGGGGTATATGATAATACATCCTACTTGCAATGTAAAGGTCTGTCAGACATCCAGTTTTTGCTCATAATTCAGTGTTGTGAGACACATCAGGTAATGTGCAGAAGGGCAGGACAAGCACACAATGCATTCACTTACATAACACCCTCATTATAGCCTATACACTATATCAGCTGTAATTATGGGATGTGCAAATATGCATAACACCCACTCCCCCAAGCCTCTTATTTTAATTAATTACTAAATTTCATTGATTCTATATCTAAATAAATGCCTATACAGCTAAATGATCACAGACTCATAAAGGCACTAATAACATCAGTAGAATTACAGGTGCAGAGCACATTCTAGCTAATGGACAAGCCAGTGGCTAGAAAATCAAGGTTAAAGTTTACAGCGCGATGACACTATTGATTATCAGTGCAGAGTAAAATAACAATCTCAAACTCGAACATCCTCTCTACCCTTAGCTAACTGAAATGCACAAGGCCGTTTGAGTTCTCATTGTAGTGCATATTAAACAGAAGCAGGTGTGGGATCTACAAATGAGTTAATGCAGGAGAGTGCAATTTGTTTTAGAGTCGATCGTAAAAATCCTCATGGTTTTGTGTTTTTCAATTATTTAGTAATTGCAATGTTAGTCTTTTATGTTTCCACCTTTTTGTTTATACACAATTATGCCTGAGGCAAAAACATGTGATTTTTAAACAATCTCCATAAAGGATGAAAGGTTTTAAAGGAACAGTGCACCCAGAATTTAAAATTCTGATTTTGGGGAGGTAATTATCATTATTTGCTCACCATAATGATGTTCCCAACCTGCATGGCTTTGTTCGTTGAAAGAACACAAACGAAGAGATTATTTAAAGAATATCCTGGCCGTTCTTTTCCATATAATGAAAGAGAGAGAGAGAGAGAGAGAGAGAGAGAGAGAGAGAAACACCATAAACCATACGACTTGTGCAATATATTTTACGTTTTCTTAACTTAAAAAGCAATTTTGTGTGAGGAACAGACTGAAATTAATTAAATGAAATTAAACTTTGAAGCTCGAGAGCCCCAGTCCCCATTGACTTTCATTATATGTGGTCATGATATTCTTTATACAGTATAATTCTCCATTTTGTGTTTTAAAGAAGAAAGTCATATAGGCTTGGTATTATTATTATTATTATTATAAATTTTTTTGTGGATTATTCTCTTAAACCATGCTTTCGAAGCCTGAAAGGCCCAGTCCCTATTTACTTTCATTATATGGAAATGAGTGGTCAGGATATTCTTTAAATATTGTCCTTTTTGTGTTCTATACAATAGATTAGCGGGACTTGTTCTTTTTAACCCTACTTTAACCCTACTTTTCATTTTACAGACATGAGCAGCCAGTATATTTTTCAAATATTAGAAAATATTTGAAAATATTAAAGAAAGTCAAATGGGCTTGGAACCTCTCTCTGTGTGTGTGTGTGTGTGTGTGTGTGTGTGTGTGTGTGTGTGTGTGTGATCTGTGCCTTCAAATCGTTTTTCTAAGCTTGACAGTCTCAGTCACCATTCACTTTCATTATACAGAAATGAGTGGCTAGGATATTCTTTAGATATTGTCCTTTTTGTGTTCTATGGAGGAAAGTAAGTTTATTTAGGCTTGGAACAACATAGAAATGTCATTTTCCGAGTGAACTGTGCCTTTAAACCCTGCTTTTTAAGCTTGACAGCCCAGTCCCCATTCACTTTCATTATATAGACAAGATTAGTCAGGAAATTCTTTGAATAATTCTCCTTTTTGTTTCTACAGAAGAAAGTAAGTCATAAAGGCTTGGAACAACATAAGGAGGAGAAAATAACATATTTTTGTGTGGACTTTTTCTTTTGGAGGCTAGTTCAATGTGTTTCTTATGCTCCGTTTGAAGGAAATGAACATCCAATGCCTGTGGACAGACTCGTCAAGCGTTCAAGGGCAATTATTGTGGATGCGGCCCATTTCTATATTACTGCACGCTTTCACCAAACCCTCTGAAATAGATGCATGGTAATTTGTTCCAGAAACAAACTGAAGTTGGCTAAAGTTCCACGGAAAAACACACAGCACCTGATGGCAGTGAAGGCAGCTGGCTAATAGAGGCCAGAACCTCATAAGAAAAGATGGAGCCGTATTGTGCTCAAGCGTGATGCTTCAAGGACTCTCAGAATGAAATATGGCGCTACCACCTTGTACTTCTTCAACACTGCTGGGAATGATGTCATTGCTTCCACCACGGAATTGTGAAAAGACAGGAGAGAAAATCCTGGTGTGGTGATATCAGTGTCAGGGAGGTCTATAATACCCGGAGAGAGCTATCCGTTAGCATGCACATTCATCTGAGTGGCTCAAACTGAGGACTGAAAAAATATCTTGTGAAAACATGTGTATTGCCTGTCACCATGGTAAAAAAAAATGTGACTGATGTCACTATTAAGAACATGTTAAATCTGATTGGAGGGCGATCTTTTTTTCAGACACATCAATGAGTCCATTTTCCCTCCCTATTAGTTTTGGATCTATTACTACTAAAAAAAAAAACAAAAAAAAAAAAAAAAAAACAAAAAAAAACAATCCATACATATAATGACTTTATATACAACCACTCTATGCAACCATTCTTCTATGATTTACAGGTCCTTCTCAAAAAATTAGCATATTGTGATAAAAGTTCATTATTTTCCATAATGTAATGATAAAAATTAAACTTTCATATATTTTAGATTCATTGCACACCAACTGAAATATTTCAGGTCTTTTATTGTTTTAATACTACTGATGATTTTGGCATACAGCTCATGAAAACCCAAAATTCCTATCTCAAAAAATTAGCATATTTAATCCGACCAATAAAAGAAAAGTGTTTTTAATACAAAAAAAAAGTCAACCTTCAAATAATTATGTTCAGTTATGCACTCAATACTTGGTCGGGAATCCTTTTTGCAAGAAATGACTGCTTCAATGCGGTGTGGCATGGAAGCAATCAGCCTGTGGCACTGCTGAGGTGTTATGGAGGCCCAGGATGCTTCGATAGCGGCCTTAAGCTCATCCAGAGTGTTGGGTGTTGCGTCTCTCAACTTTCTCTTCACAATATCCCACAGATTCTCTATGGGGTTCAGGTCAGGAGAGTTGGCAGGCCAATTGAGCACAGTAATACCATGGTCAGTAAACCATTTACCCAGTGGTTTTGGCACTGTGAGCAGGTGCCAGGTCGTGCAGAAAAACGAAATCTTCATCTCCATAAAGCTTTTCAGCAGATGGAAGCATGAAGTGCTCCAAAATCTCCTGATAGCTAGCTGCATTGACCCTGCCCTTGATAAAACACAGTGGACCAACACCAGCAGCTGACATGGCACCCCCAGACCTTCACTGACTGTGGGTACTTGACACTGGACTTCAGGCATTTTGGCATTTCCTTCTCCCCCAGTCTTCCCTCCAGACTCTGGCACCTTGATTTCCGAATGACATGCAAAATTTGCTTTCATTCCGAAAAAAAGTACTTTGGACCACTGAGCAACAGTCCAGTGCTGCTTCTCTGTAGCCCAGGTCAGGCGCTTCTGCCGCTGTTTCTGGTTCAAAAGCACACGCCTGTGCACGGTGGCTCTGGATGTTTCTACTCCAGACTCAGTCCACTGCTTCCGCAGGTCCCCCAAGGTCTGGAATCGGTCCTTCTCCACAATCTTCCTCAGGGGTCCGGTCACCTCTTCTCGTTGTGCATCGTTTTTTTTGCCACACTTTTTCCTTCCCACAGACTTCCCACTGAGGTGCCTTGATACAGCATTCTGGGAACAGCCTATTAGTTCAGAAATTTTGATTGCGGTTTTGAGTAATGAACCAGGCTGGGAGTTTTTAAAAGCCTCAGGAATCTTTTGCAGGTGTTTAGAGTTAATTAGTTGATTCAGATGATTAGGTTAATAGCTCGTTTAGAGAACCTTTTCATGATATGCTAATTTTTTCATGAGCTGTATGCCAAAATCATCAGTATTAAAACAATAAAAGACCTGAAATATTTCAGTTGGTGTGCAATGAATCTAAAAATATATGAAAGTTTAATTTTTATCATTACATTATGGAAAATAATGAACTTTTATCACAATATGCTAATTTTTTGAGAAGGACCTGTATCATGTTTTTAATTTCTGAATTAAAATGAATTTACATATTTTTTTGAGGCGTAAAGTAAAAAATGTCACTAAATATAATGAAGAAAACAACTCTCTTAAATAATATTAAAATCTTCTCAGTGCTTATTATTGTTTTTTTTAAAAAAACTTTGTCCGCTAAATGTCATATGGTGTGACCAACATAAAAAAACCTGGAAATTATGTCATAAAGAGGACCCTTGCAGACCCTCATGACTGTGTCACTGACTTAAAGTAAGGTTGGTTGAAAGTGTAAAATTTCATGTGGTGCGACTACCCAATTTTATTTTATATATAAATATGACTTAATCATTTGTGATATTTGTAAAAACTACATTTTGTATTGAATTTTTTTTTTTTTTTATAAATTATATATATATATATATATCTAGTATATATATATATATATATATATATATATATATATATATATATATATATATATATATATAAATCATTACAGTCGTGTGTATTCAAGGTGTAAGGAAAATTGGTTAAACCACATGACAGTTTTGGAGACATTAAATTCAAACTTCTATTGAAAACTGTACAAAAGTTTTTCAAAATAGATATTTAAAAACCCAACACAATTAAATAGAGGGCATTTCTGAGAACTTAGGTTATATTTTTTAAACTAGTTTAAGTGACATGACATACACCCAAGTATGGTGACCCATACTGAGAATTCGTGCTCTGCATTTAACCCATCCAAATTGCACACACACACAGCAGTGAACACACACACACACACCGGGTTCGGTGCCTTGCTCAAGAGCACCTCAGTCGTGGTATTGCCGGCCCGAGACTCAAACCCACAACCTTAGGGTTAAGAGTCAAACTCTTAAGTTTTGAGACCACTGTATAGTGTTTACAAATTTTCAGCAAAAAAAATAAAATAAATGTACCAGCAAAAAATGTACTTGATGTACCAGCACTGTTGATCAATGTGATAGTCTCTCAAAATATAATTCACGCAAAAAAACACGATTCACACATGCGTAGACAATTTCACATGCATGAATGCACTCTCCGTGGCTTATGATATGATTGGTTGAATGGTAAGCTCGCTGATTGGCTAAAGAGTACGACAGACCCACGTGGGAAGAGAGCTCTGCCAGGAAAGTCTCAAAAACACACACACAAATCCAATCCGAGTGGATTCGTAGTAAATGACGATTCGTACATTCAGACACTCGTACATTTTAAACATTCAAAGGTTTTTGTGCACAGTTGTATATCTACGAATTGTGTTTTGCATTTGTGAAATGTATTTTATGAATATATAATTTTACTTTGCGCATGTGAATTGCTTTTTGTGAATATATATTTTTTTTCACGCCCGTGAATTTTTTTTGTGTGTACGTGAATTAGGTTATGCATGGTGCATGTGAAATTGTCTACGCATGTGTGAATCGTGTTTTTTGCGTGAATTATATTTGAGACTAATCTGCCCCAAAATACCAGCACTGTTGATCAATGTGATTGCTAGTTTCAAAACCAAGCTGTAGGTGTAATAGCTATGAGATATAAAAAATAAAAAAAGGCTTACAGATGTTATCTGTGATAAATTTGCGATCAATTGAAGTTCAGCGCCCATATAGTGTGTATGTCCTCTGTGGCTTTTTAGATCTGGATGGAAGCCCAGTCCATTACAGATATTTACAAGTTGTAAGAGAAAAGTAGAGCTAGAACTCCACAGACTATCATAGACTTTTCCATGGATCAAGGATTCCCAATCAGGATATATTATAAACAAAAGTAACAATTAGAACACTTAACTCCAGAAGAAACCAACATAGTTGGAATAGTTCACTCAAAATGAAAATTTGCTTATATACTCACCCTCAGGCCATCCAAAACGTAGATGAGTTTATTTCTTCATTCAAACTGTTTTGGAGAAATTTAGCATTACACCACTCTCTCACCACTGGATCCTCTGCAGTGAATGGGTGGCGTCAGATTGAGAGTCCAAACATCTGATAAAACATCACAATAATCCACAAGTAATCCACACCACTCCAGTTCATCAATTAATGTTTTGTGAAGTTAAAAACTGTGTGTTTCAAACTATTTCTTTCAGCTAAAATATGAGTCCTTAATCCATTCCTTTTCCATTAAAAACTTGTCTTGTCTGAATCAGGAGAGAAATGTGCACAGATCAAACATTGTTTACAGACAAAAACATGGACCTAAACAAATATGTTGGATGATTTGTGAGAAGACAATGCAGATGATGGACTTTTTCCACTGGAGGAAGCGTTATTATGAATTATGGACTCGTATTTTGGCCAGAAGTGGAAGTTTAATGTTAAGATTACTTTTTTGATCGATTCGTTTCTAACAAACATGCAGGTTTTCGCTTTACAAGACATTAACTGATAGAATTACTTGTGTATTATTGTGAGGCTTTTATCAATCATTTGAAATCTCATTCTGACGCCAGCCATTCACTGCAGAGAATGGGAGTGTGCAAGTGACGTGATGCTATATTTCTCCAAATCAGTTCTGATTAAGAAACAAACTCAGCTACATCTTGGATGGTCTGAGGGTAAGTACATTTTCAGCAAATTTATATTTTTGAAAAAACTACACCTTAAACCAACCAATATCAAAACTGGTCCCAGAGACCAGCAAACCAAAAAAAAAAAAAAAAAAAAAAAAAACAAGGATGCTTTAAAAAAAAAAAAAAAAAAAAAAAACTGCATTCTGTACTTTAAAAGCCTCTTAAGTAAACATCACAAAACTCATATGAGAAAAACACAAAAAAATCTCACAAAAAAAAAAGAGAGTGTTTTTGATCAACAATAATAATAAGGAGGGGGTGTGTTTAAGATGTGGGCTGATATTGTGATTTTCCCACTGGTAAGTCAGCGTTTTTTAATCTGTCCACACAAAGCAGGCATTAACACAGTTTCATAGGCATGAAAATAATATAATTGTTGTTCAAATCCATTTGCCCTCACTACGTACGTAGAATGCCATCCCATGGACAAGAATGCATAGAATTATAACAGATAACAATGGCTGAAAAGTCAACAATGTCTATTTTTCCTTTCAGACGTGACGTCACACATGCCAAAGTTTAGGGGGAAAATTAGTTTTAACTGGTTCTTATTTTGTCAAATGACATTTGGCAGCAAAAATAATGATGATAAATATTGACCGGGTATCTTGAGAGACATACAATATCCCCACAAGCATATTTTAAAGTAATTTTCTTGCCATTCATAGAGGCACACATTATCCAGGCAGAATTCAAAACAAAGACAAACAATCACTCAAAATGCAATTTACTTCTATTTACCTGTCATCAAAAAGCTTTTATAAACATGTTTGAAAAGTCCATTTGATGCAAGGTCTTTATCGTTCCCTGCCCATATTCGCATATAAAAAGCAACTGACATTCACAAAAGTCAAAAGGTAGAAGACAAAGCAAAAGAATTGCTCTTTCAGAGAAAATAAGCTTGACCGAAACAAATCTCGCTATGCTAAAGACTTGCTGATTGCCACTAAGAAAAAAGCGTAAGACATACCAATCAGTGCAGAGATAAGGGCCAAATGACCTTAAAAATAATTAAAAACCTCAGTTTGATCTGAGTTGTGATTAAACAGACTGGCCGCTTATCCTTTTCTTGTAAAGTACCGCTGATAAACAGGTCCGCAGATTATAATGCCACTCAGAGGGTAATCTTTATGAAAAAGGTGAATTGTAAAACACGTTTGTGCTTGCAACAGAAAAACAGTTAAGAGAATGAGCCTTTAATTCTGACTGATTTTGCATTGAACTAACATACAGGCAGATGTCTGTGAGAAATGTGTAATCTTCTTCTCTGTAGGTGCAGCTGTGTTTAACTAACAATGCATCTGTTGTTTGATATGCTCTGCTTATCAAAATGAGGCCGATATTAATTCTCGTGGCACAGTGGAGGAGCAAACAGCAGGGTTTTCACTGGTTATAAATGTTAGTCAGACAGAATATTACTGTAATGTGCAGGGAAATCGCCAAATTCCCATGGCCAGACTACATGCGGTAAACTTTGAGACGGTGACAAGACAGATGGGACAGAATCAAGAGAGTAGAGACGAGCGCATTCATTTTTTGTGGTTGTACCTTATCAAAGAATGAAAACAGTGACGGATGGAGAAGAGTGAGGCTCCAGATAAGAAACAGCTGCAATGGATCTCAGTTCCTAGTGCTGTAACATTAGATCAAAATGCTTTAAAAGAACAAATG